>NW_027490722.1:0-66136 GCF_050948175.1 Xylocopa sonorina | reverse complement strand
ACGTATCGTAGCAATAGAGTTCTAATGCTTCTTAGAAGGCGATAACGCATCTCACTTCTATGTTTCATGATAAGATATAATATTCATTGCGAAGTGTCATGTATACCTCGTATTCACTTCAAAAGAACGTAAATAAGACACTTCCATGCTAGGAAATAGCGTTTGCAGATGTCTACGTATCGTAGCAATAGAGTTCTAATGCTTCTTAGAAGGCGATATCGTATCTCACTGCTATGTTTCATGAGAAGATATAATACTCATTATGGAGTGTTATGTATACCTCGTTCTCACTTCAAAAGAATGTAAATGCGACCCTTCCATCCTAGGAAACAGCGTTTGCAGATGTCTACGTATCATAGCAATAGAGTTCTAATGCTTCTTAGAACGCGATATCGCATCTCACTTCTATGTTTCATGATAAGATATAATATTCATTGCGAAGTGTCATGTATACCTCGTATTCACTTCAGAAGAACGTAAATAAGACACTTCCATGCCAGGAAATAGCGTTTGCAGATGTCTACGTATCGTAGCAATAGAGTTCTAATGCTTCTTAGAAGGCGATATCGCATCTCACTTCTATGATTCATGATAAGATATAATATTCATTGCGAAGTGTCATGTATATCTCGCATTCACTTCAAACGAATGTAAATGCGACACTTCCATGCTAGGAAATAGCGTTTGCAGATGTCTACGTATCGTAGCAATAGAGTTCTAATGCTTCTTAAAACGCGATATCGCATCTCACTGCTATGTTTCATGAGAAGATATAATATTCATTATGGAGTGTTATGTATACCTCGTACTCACTTCAAAAGAATGTAAATGCGACACTTCCATGCTAGGAAATAGCGTTTGCAGATGTCTACGTATCGTAGCAGTAGTGTTCTAATGCTTCTTAAAACGCGATATCGCATCTCACTGCTATGTTTCATGAGAAGATATAATATTCATTATGGAGTGTTATGTATACCTCGATTTCACTTCACAAGAATGTAAACGCGAAACTTCCTTGCTAGGAAATATTGTTTGCAGATGTCTACGTATCACAGCAATAGAATTCTAATGCTTCTTAGAACGCGATATCGCATCTCACTTCTATGTTTCATGATAAGATATAATATTCATTGCGAAGTGTCATGTATACCTCGTATTCACTTCAAAAGAACGTAAATAAGACACTTCCACGCTGGGAAATAGCGTTTGCAGATGTCTACGTATCGTAGCAATAGAGTTCTAATGCTCCTTAAAACGCGATATAGCACCTCTTTCCTATGTTTCATGATAATATATAATATTCATTGCGAAGTGTCATGTATATCTCGTATTCACATCAAAAGAATGTAAATGCGACACTTCCATGCTAGGAAATAGCGTTTGCAGATGTCTACGTATCGCAGCAATAGAGTTCTAATGCTCCTTAAAACGCGATATAGCACCTAATTCCTATGTTTCATGATAATATATAATATTCATTGCGAAGTGTCATGTATATCTCGTATTCACATCAAAAGAATGTAAATGCGACACTTCCATGCTAGGAAATAGCGTTTGCAGATGTCTACGTATCGTAGCAATAGAGTTCTAATGCTTCTTAAAACGCGATATAGCATCTCACTGCTATGTTTCATGAGAAGATGTAATATTCATTATGGAGTGTTATGTATACCTCGTACTCACTTCAAAAGAATGTAAATGCGACCCTTCCATCCTAGGAAATAGCGTTTGCAGATGTCTACGTATCGTAGCAATAGAGTTCTAATGCTTCTTGGAACGCGATAACGCATCTCACTTCTATGTTTCATGATAAGATATAATATTCATTGCGAAATGTCATGCATATCTCGTATTCACATCAAAAGAATGTAAATGCGACACTTCCATGCCTGGAAATAGCGTTTGCAGATGTCTACGTATCACAGCAATAGAGCACTAATGCTTCTTAGAACGAGATATCGTATTTCATTTCTATGTTTCGTAATAAGATATAATATTCATTGTGTAATGTTATGTATACCTCGTATTCACTTCAGTGAAATGTACGTGCGAAATTTCCTTGCTAGGAAATAGAGTTTGCAGATGTATACGTATATTAGCAATAGAGTTCTAAGGCTTCTCAGACCGCGATATAGCACATCATTCCTATGCTTCATGATAAGATATAATATTCATTGCGAAGTGTCATGTATATCTCGAATTCACATCAAAAGAATGTAAATGCGACACTTCCATGCTAGGAAATAGCGTTTGCAGATGTCTACGTATCGCAGCAATAGAGTTCCAATGCTTCCTAAAACGCGATATCGCATCTCTCTTCTATGTTTCATGACAAGGTATAATATTCATTGCGAAGTGTCATGTATACCTCGTATTCACTTCAAATGAATGTAAATGCGACCCTTCCATGCTAGGGAATTGCCTTTGCAGATGTCTACGTATCGTAGCAATAGAGTTCTATTGCTTCTTAGAACGCGATATCGCATCTCACTTTTATGTTTCATGATAAGATATAATATTCATTGCGAAGTGTCATGCATACCTCGCATTCACTTCAAAAGAACGTAAATAAGACACTTCCACGCTAGGAAATAGCGTTTGCAGATGTCTACGTATCGTAGCAATAGAGTTCTAATGCTCCTTAAAACGCGATATAGCACCTCATTCCTATGTTTCATGATAATATATAATATTCATTGCGAAGTGTCATGTATATCTCGTATTCACATCAAAAAAATGTAAATGCGACACTTCCATGCTAGGAAATAGCGTTTGCAGATGTCTACGTATCACAGCAATAGAGCACTAATGCTTCTTAGAACGAGATGTCGTATTTCATTTCTATGTTTCGTAATAAGATATAATATTCATTGTGTAATGTTATGTATACCTCGTATTCACTTCAGTGAAATGTACGTGCGAAATTTCCTAGGCTAGGAAATAGAGTTTGCAGATGTATACGTATATTAGCAATAGAGTTCTAATGCTTCTCAGAACGCGATATAGCACATCATTCCTATGCTTCATGATAAGATATAATATTCATTGCGAAGTGTCATGTATATCTCGTATTCACATCAAAAGAATGTAAATGCGACACTTCCATGCTAGGAAATAGCGTTTTTCAGATGTCTACGTATCGCAGCAATAGAGTTCCAATGCTTCCTAAAACGCGATATCGGATCTCTCTTCTATGTTTCATGACAAGGTATAATATTCATTGCGAAGTGTCATGTATACCTCGTATTCACTTCAAATGAATGTAAATGCGACACTTCCATGCTAGGAAATAGCGTTTGGAGATGTCTACGTGTCGTAGCAATAGAGTTCTCATGCTTCTTAAAAAGCGATATCGCATCTCTCCTCTATGTTTCATGATAAGATATAATATTCATTATGGAGTGATATGTATACCTCGTATTCACTTCAAAAGAATGTAAATGCGACCCTTCCATGCTAGGAAATAGCGTTTGCAGATGCCTACGTATCGTAGCAATAGAGTTCTAATGCTTCTCAAAACGCGATATAGCACCTCATTCCTATGTTTCATGATAATATATAATATTCATTGCGAAGTGTCATGTATATCTAGTATTCACTTCAAAAGAATGTAAATGCGACCCTTCCATGCTAGGAAATAGCGTTTGCAGATGCCTACGTATCGTAGCAATAGAGATCTAATGCTTCTCAAAACGCGATATAGCACCTCATTCCTATGTTTCATGATAATATATAATATTCATTGCGAAGTGTCATGTATATCTCGTATTCACATCAAAAAAATGTAAATGCGACACTTCCATGCTAGGAAATAGCGTTTGCAGATGTCTACGTATCACAGCAATAGAGCACTAATGCTTCTTAGAACGAGATGTCGTATTTCATTTCTATGTTTCGTAATAAGATATAATATTCATTGTGTAATGTTATGTATACCTCGTATTCACTTCAGTGAAATGTACGTGCGAAATTTCCTAGGCTAGGAAATAGAGTATGCAGATGTATACGTATATTAGCAATAGAGTTCTAATGCTTCTCAGAACGCGATATAGCACATAATTCCTATGCTTCATGATAAGATATAATATTCATTGCGAAGTGTCATGTATATATCGTATTCACATCAAAAGAATGTAAATGCGACACTTCCATGCTAGGAAATAGCGTTTGCAGATGTCTACGTATCGTAGCAATAGAGTTCTAATGCTTCTTAAAACGCGATATCGCACCTCACTGCTATGTTTCATGATAAGATATAATATTCATTATGGACTGATATGTATACATCGTACTCACTTCAAAAGAATGTAAATGCGACCCTTCCAAGCCTGGAAATAGCGTTTGCAGATGTCTACGTATCGTAGCAATAGAGCTCTAATGCTCCTTAAAACGCGATATAGCACCTCATTCCTATGTTTCATGATAAGATATAATATTCATTGCGAAGTGTCATGTATATATCGTATTCACATCAAAAGAATGTAAATGCGACACTTCCATGCTAGGAAATAGCGTTTGCAGATGTCTACGTATCGTAGCAATAGAGTTCTAATGCTTCTTAGAACGCGATATCGCACCTCACTGCTATGTTTCATGATAAGATATAATATTCATTATGGACTGATATGTATACATCGTACTCACTTCAAAAGAATGTAAATGCGACCCTTCCATGCTAGGGAAAAGCCTTTGCAGATGTCTACGTATCGTAGCAATAGAGTTCTAATGCTTCTCAAAACGCGATATAGCACCTCCTTCCTATGTTTCATGATAAGATATAATATTCATTGCGAAGTGTCATGTATATCTCGTATTCACATCAAAAGAATGTAAATGCGACACTTCCATGCTAGGAAATAGCGTTTGCAGATGTCTACGTATCACAGCAATAGATCACTAATGCTTCTTAGAACGAGATGTCGTATTTCATTTCTATGTTTCGTAGTAAGATATAATATTCATTGTGTAATGTTATGTATACCTCGTATTCACTTCAGTGAAATGTAAGTGCGAAATTTCCTTGCTAGGAAATAGAGTTTGCAGATGTCTACGTATATTAGCAATAGAGTTCTAATGCTTCTCAAAACGCGATATAGCACCTCATTCCTATGTTTTATGATAAGATATAATATTCATTGCGAAGAGTCATGTATACCTCGTATTCACTTCAAAAGAACGTAAATAAGACACTTCCACGATAGGAAATAGCGTTTGCAGATGTCTACGTATCGTAGCAATAGAGCTCTAATGCTCCTTAAAACGCGATATAGCACCTCATTCCTATGTTTCATGATAAGATATAATATTCATTGCGAAGGGTCATGTATATATCGTATTCACATCAAAAGAATGTAAATGCGACACTTCCATGCTAGGAAATAGCGTCTGCAGATGTCTACGTGTCGTAGCAATAGAGTTCTAATGCTTCTCAAAACGCGGTATCGCATCTCCCTTCTATGTTTCATGATAAGGTATAATATTCATTGCGAAGTGTCATGTATACCTCGTATTCACTTCAAATGAATGTAAATGCGACACTTCCATGCTAGGAAATAGCGTTTGCAGATGTCTACGTGTCGTAGCAATAGAGTTCTCATGCTTCTTAAAAAGCGATATCGCATCTCACCTCTATGTTTCATGATAAGATATAATATTCATTATGGAGTGATATGTATACCTCGTATTCACTTCAAAAGAATGTAAATGCGACCCTTCCATGCTAGGAAATAGCGTTTGCAGATGCCTACGTATCGTAGCAATAGAGTTCTAATGCTTCTCAAAACGCGATATAGCACCTCATTCCTATGTTTCATGATAATATATAATATTCATTGCGAAGTGTCATGTATATCTCGTATTCTCTTCAAAAGAATGTAAATGCGACCCTTCCATGCTAGGAAATAGCGTTTGCAGATGCCTACGTATCGTAGCAATAGAGATCTAATGCTTCTCAAAACGCGATATAGCACCTCATTCCTATGTTTCATGATAATATATAATATTCATTGCGAAGTGTCATGTATATCTCGTATTCACATCAAAAAAATGTAAATGCGACACTTCCATGCTAGGAAATAGCGTTTGCAGATGTCTACGTATCACAGCAATAGAGCACTAATGCTTCTTAGAACGAGATGTCGTATTTCATTTCTATGTTTCGTAATAAGATATAATATTCATTGTGTAATGTTATGTATACCTCGTATTCACTTCAGTGAAATGTACGTGCGAAATTTCCTAGGCTAGGAAATAGAGTATGCAGATGTATACGTATATTAGCAATAGAGTTCTAATGCTTCTCAGAACGCGATATAGCACATAATTCCTATGCTTCATGATAAGATACAATATTCATTGCGAAGTGTCATGTATATATCGTATTCACATCAAAAGAATGTAAATGCGACACTTCCATGCTAGGAAATAGCGTTTGCAGATGTCTACGTATCGTAGCAATAGAGTTCTAATGCTTCTTAAAACGCGATATCGCACCTCACTGCTATGTTTCATGATAAGATATAATATTCATTATGGACTGATATGTATACATCGTACTCACTTCAAAAGAATGTAAATGCGACCCTTCCAAGCCTGGAAATAGCGTTTGCAGATGTCTACGTATCGTAGCAATAGAGCTCTAATGCTCCTTAAAACGCGATATAGCACCTCATTCCTATGTTTCATGATAAGATATAATATTCATTGCGGAGTGTCATGTATATATCGTATTCCCATCAAAAGAATGTAAATGCGACACTTCCATGCTAGGAAATAGCGTTTGCAGATGTCTACGTATCGTAGCAATAGAGTTCTAATGCTTCTTAGAACGCGATATCGCACCTCACTGCTATGTTTCATGATAAGATATAATATTCATTATGGACTGATATGTATACATCGTACTCACTTCAAAAGAATGTAAATGCGACCCTTCCATGCTAGGGAAAAGCCTTTGCAGATGTCTACGTATCGTAGCAATAGAGTTCTAATGCTTCTCAAAACGCGATATAGCACCTCCTTCCTATGTTTCATGATAAGATATAATATTCATTGCGAAGTGTCATGTATATCTCGTATTCACATCAAAAGAATGTAAATGCGACACTTCCATGCTAGGAAATAGCGTTTGCAGATGTCTACGTATCACAGCAATAGATCACTAATGCTTCTTAGAACGAGATGTCGTATTTCATTTCTATGTTTCGTAGTAAGATATAATATTCATTGTGTAATGTTATGTATACCTCGTATTCACTTCAGTGAAATGTAAGTGCGAAATTTCCTTGCTAGGAAATAGAGTTTGCAGATGTCTACGTATATTAGCAATAGAGTTCTAATGCTTCTCAAAACGCGATATAGCACCTCATTCCTATGTTTTATGATAAGATATAATATTCATTGCGAAGAGTCATGTATACCTCGTATTCACTTCAAAAGAACGTAAATAAGACACTTCCACGATAGGAAATAGCGTTTGCAGATGTCTACGTATCGTAGCAATAGAGCTCTAATGCTCCTTAAAACGCGATATAGCACCTCATTCCTATGTTTCATGATAAGATATAATATTCATTGCGAAGGGTCATGTATATATCGTATTCACATCAAAAGAATGTAAATGCGACACTTCCATGCTAGGAAATAGCGTCTGCAGATGTCTACGTGTCGTAGCAATAGAGTTCTAATGCTTCTCAAAACGCGGTATCGCATCTCCCTTCTATGTTTCATGATAAGGTATAATATTCATTGCGAAGTGTCATGTATACCTCGTATTCACTTCAAATGAATGTAAATGCGACACTTCCATGCTAGGAAATAGCGTTTGCAGATGTCTACGTATCACAGCAATAGAGTACTAATGCTTCTTAAAACGAGATGTCGTATTTCATTTCTATGTTTCATGATAAGGTATAATATTCATTGCGAAGTGTCATGTATACCTCGTATTCACTTCAAATGAATGTAAATGCGACACTTCCATGCTAGGAAATAGCGTTTGCAGATGTCTACGTATCGTAGCAATAGAGTTCTAATGCTTCTTAGAACGCGATATCGCACCTCACTGCTATGTTTCATGATAAGATATAATATTCATTATGGACTGATATGTATACATCGTACTCACTTCAAAAGAACGTAAATGCGACCCTTCCATGCTAGGGAAAAGCCTTTGCAGATGTCTACGTATCGTAGCAATAGAGTTCTAATGCTTCTCAAAACGCGATATAGCACCTCCTTCCTATGTTTCATGATAAGATATAATATTCATTGCGAAGTGTCATGTATATCTCGTATTCACATCAAAAGAATGTAAATGCGACACTTCCATGCTAGGAAATAGCGTTTAGCAGATGTCTACGTATCGCAGCAATAGAGTTCCAATGCTTCCTAAAACGCGATATCGCATCTCTCTTCTATGTTTCATGACAAGGTATAATATTCATTGCGAAGTGTCATGTATACCTCGTATTCACTTCAAATGAATGTAAATGCGACACTTCCATGCTAGGAAATAGCGTATGCAGATGTCTACGTATCGTAGCAATAGAGCTCTGATGCATCTTAAAACGCGATATCGCATCTCACTGCTATGTTTCATGATAAGATAATATATTCATTATGGAGTGATATGTATACCTCGTACTCACTTCAAAAGAATGTAAATGCGACCCTTCCATGCTAGGGAATAGCCTTTGCAGATGTCTACGTATCGTAGCAATAGAGTTCTAATGCTTCTTAGAACGCGATATCGCATCTCACTTTTATGTTTTATGATAAGATATAATATTCATTGCGAAGTGTCATGTATACCTCGTATTCACTTCAAAGGAATGTAAATGCGACCCTTCCATGCTACTAAATAGCGTTTGCAGATGCCTACGTATCGTTGCAATAGAGTTCTAATGCTTCTCAAAACGCGATATAACACCTCAGTCCTATGTTTCATGATAAGATATAATATTCATTGCGAAGTGTCATGTATATCTCGTATTCACTTCAAACGAATGTAAATGCGACACTTCCATGCTAGGAAATAGCGTTTGCAGATGTCTACGTATCGTAGCAATAGAGTTCTAATGCTCCTTAAAATGCGATATAGCACCTCATTCCTATGTTTCATGATAATATATAATATTCATTGCGAAGTGTCATGTATATCTCGTTTTCACAACAAAAGAATGTAAATGCGACACTTCCATGCTAGGAAATATCGTTTGCAGATGTCTACGTATCGCAGTAATAGAGTTCCAATGCTTCCTAAAACGCTGTATCGCATCTCCCTTCTATGTTTCATGATAAGGTATAATATTCACTGCGAAGTGTCATGTATACCTCGTATTCACTTCAAAAGAATGTAGATGCGACACTTCCATGCTAGGAAATAGCGTTTGCAGATGTCTACGTATCGTAGCAATAGAGCTCTAATGCTTCTTAAAACGCGGTATCGCATCTCACTGCTATGTTTCACGAGAAGATATAATACTCATTATGGAGTGTCATGTATACCTCGTACTCACTTCAAAAGAATGTAAATGCGACCCTTCCATCCTAGGAAATAGCGTTTGCAGATGTCTACGTATCGTAGCACTAGAGTCCTAATGCTTCTTAGAACGCGATATCGCATCTCACTTCTATGTTTCATGATAAGATATAATATTCATTGCGAAGTATCATGTATACCTCGTATTCACTTCAAAAGAACGTAAATAAGACACCTCCATGCTAGGAAATGGCGTTCGCAGATGTCTACGTATCGTAGCAATAGAGTTCTAATGCTTCTTGGAACGCGATAACGCATCTCACTTCTATGTTTCATGATAAGATATAATATTCATTGCGAAGTGTCATGTATACCTCGTATTCACTTCAAAAGAACGTAAATAAGACACTTCCATCCTAGGAAATAGCGTTTGCAGATGTCTACGTATCGTAGCAATAGAGTTCTAATGCTTCTTAGAAGGCGATATCGTATCTCACTGCTATGTTTCATGAGAAGATATAATACTCATTATGGAGTGTTATGTATACCTCGTTCTCACTTCAAAAGAATGTAAATGCGACCCTTCCATCCTAGGAAACAGCGTTTGCAGATGTCTACGTATCATAGCAATAGAGTTCTAATGCTTCTTAGAACGCGATATCGCATCTCACTTCTATGTTTCATGATAAGATATAATATTCATTGCGAAGTGTCATGTATACCTCGTATTCACTTCAGAAGAACGTAAATAAGACACTTCCATGCCAGGAAATAGCGTTTGCAGATGTCTACGTATCGTAGCAATAGAGTTCTAATGCTTCTTAGAAGGCGATATCGCATCTCACTTCTATGATTCATGATAAGATATAATATTCATTGCGAAGTGTCATGTATATCTCGCATTCACTTCAAACGAATGTAAATGCGACACTTCCATGCTGGGAAATAGCGTTTGCAGATGTCTACGTATCGTAGCAATAGAGTTCTAATGCTTCTTAAAACGCGATATCGCATCTCACTGCTATGTTTCATGAGAAGATATAATATTCATTATGGAGTGTTATGTATACCTCGTACTCACTTCAAAAGAATGTAAATGCGACACTTCCATGCTAGGAAATAGCGTTTGCAGATGTCTACGTATCGTAGCAGTAGTGTTCTAATGCTTCTTAAAACGCGATATCGCATCTCACTGCTATGTTTCATGAGAAGATATAATATTCATTATGTAGTGTTATGTATACCTCGATTTCACTTCACAAGAATGTAAATGCGACACTTCCATGCTAGGAAATATCGTTTGCAGATGTCTACGTATCGCAGTAATAGAGTTCCAATGCTTCCTAAAACGCTGTATCGCATCTCCCTTCTATGTTTTATGATAAGATATAATATTCATTGCGAAGTATCATATATACCTCGTATTCACTTCAAAAGAACGTAAATAAGACACCTCCATGCTAGGAAATGGCGTTCGCAGATGTCTACGTATCGTAGCAATAGAGTTCTAATGCTTCTTGGAACGCGATAACGCATCTCACTTCTATGTTTCATGATAAGATATAATATTCATTGCGAAGTGTCATGTATACCTCGTATTCACTTCAAAAGAACGTAAATAGGACACTTCCACCCTAGGAAATAGCGTTTGCAGATGTCAACGTATCGTAGCAATAGAGTTCTAATGCTTCTTAGAAGGCGATATCGTATCTCACTGCTATGTTTCATGAGAAGATATAATACTCATTATGGAGTGTTATGTATACCTCGTTCTCACTTCAAAAGAATGTAAATGCGACCCTTCCATCCTAGGAAACAGCGTTTGCAGATGTCTACGTATCATAGCAATAGAGTTCTAATGCTTCTTAGAACGCGATATCGCATCTCACTTCTATGTTTCATGATAAGATATAATATTCATTGCGAAGTGTCATGTATACCTCGTATTCACTTCAGAAGAACGTAAATAAGACACTTCCATGCCAGGAAATAGCGTTTGCAGATGTCTACGTATCGTAGCAATAGAGTTCTAATGCTTCTTAGAAGGCGATATCGCATCTCACTTCTATGATTCATGATAAGATATAATATTCATTGCGAAGTGTCATGTATATCTCGCATTCACTTCAAACGAATGTAAATGCGACACTTCCATGCTAGGAAATAGCGTTTGCAGATGTCTACGTATCGTAGCAATAGAGTTCTAATGCTTCTTAAAACGCGATATCGCATCTCACTGCTATGTTTCATGAGAAGATATAATATTCATTATGGAGTGTTATGTATACCTCGTACTCACTTCAAAAGAATGTAAATGCGACACTTCCATGCTAGGAAATAGCGTTTGCAGATGTCTACGTATCGTAGCAGTAGTGTTCTAATGCTTCTTAAAACGCGATATCGCATCTCACTGCTATGTTTCATGAGAAGATATAATATTCATTATGTAGTGTTATGTATACCTCGATTTCACTTCACAAGAATGTAAACGCGACACTTCCTTGCTAGGAAATATTGTTTGCAGATGTCTACGTATCGTAGCACTAGAGTTCTAATGCTTCTTAGAACGCGATATAGCATCTCACTTCTATGTTTCATGATAAGATATAATATTCATTGCGAAGTGTCATGTAAACCTCGATTTCACTTCACAAGAATGTAAAAGCGACACTTCCTTGCTAGGAAATATTGTTTGCAGGTGTCTACGTATCACAGCAATAGAGTTCTAATGCTTCTTAGAACGCGATATCGCATCTCACTTCTATGTTTCATGATAAGATATAATATTCATTGCGAAGTGTCATGTATACCTCGTATTCACTTCAAAAGAACGTAAATAAGACACTTCCACGCTAGGAAATAGCGTTTGCAGATGTCTACGTATCGTAGCAGTAGAGCTCTAATGCTCCTTAAAACGCGATATAGCACCTCATTCCTATGCTTCATGATAAGATATAATATTCATTGCGAAGTGTCATGTATATCTCGTATTCACATCAAAAGAATGTAAATGCGACACTTCCATGCTAGGAAATAGCGTTTGCAGATGTCTACGTATCGCAGCAATAGAGTTCCAATGCTTCCTAAAACGCGATATCGCATCTCTCTTCTATGTTTCATGACAAGGTATAATATTCATTGCGAAGTGTCATGTACACCTCGTATTCACTTCAAATGAATGTAAATGCGACACTTCCATGCTAGGAAATAGCGTTTGCAGATGTCTACGTGTTGTAGCAATAGAGTTCTCATGCTTCTTAAAACGCGATATCGCATCTCACCTCTATGTTTCATGATAAGATATAATATTCATTATGGAGTGATATGTATACCTCGTACTCACTTCAAAGGAATGTAAATGCGACCCTTCCATGCTAGGGAATTGCCTTTGCAGATGTCTACGTATCGTAGCAATAGAGTTCTAATGCTTCTTAGAACGCGATATCGCATCTCACTTTTATGTTTCATGATAAGATATAATATTCATTGCGAAGTGTCATGTATACCTCGTATTCACTTCAAAAGAATGTAAATGCGACCCTTCCATGCTAGGAAATAGCGTTTGCAGATGCCTACGTATCGTAGCAATAGAGTTCTAATGCTTCTCAAAACGCGATATAGCACCTCATTCCTATGTTTCATGATAAGATATAATATTCATTGCGAAGTGTCATGTATATCTCGTATTCACTTCAAACGAATGTAAATGCGACACTTCCATGCTAGGAAATAGCGTTTGCAGATGTCTACGTATCGTAGCACTAGAGTTCTAATGCTTCTTAGAACGCGATATAGCATCTCACTTCTATGTTTCATGATAAGATATAATATTCATTGCGAAGTGTCATGTAAACCTCGATTTCACTTCACAAGAATGTAAAAGCGACACTTCCTTGCTAGGAAATATTGTTTGCAGATGTCTACGTATCACAGCAATAGGGTTCTAATGCTTCTTAGAACGCGATATCGCATCTCACTTCTATGTTTCATGATAAGATATAATATTCATTGCGAAGTGTCATGTATACCTCGTATTCACTTCAAAAGAACGTAAATAAGACACTTCCACGCTAGGAAATAGCGTTTGCAGATGTCTACGTATCGTAGCAGTAGAGCTCTAATGCTCCTTAAAACGCGATATAGCACCTCATTCCTATGTTTCATGACAAGGTATAATATTCATTGCGAAGAGTCATGTATACCTCGTATTCACTTCAAATGAATGTAAATGAGACACTTCCATGCTAGGAAATAGCGTTTGCAGATGTCTACGTATCGTAGCAATAGAGCTCTCATGCTTCTTAAAACGCGATATCGCATCTCACTGCTATGTTTCATGATAAGATATAATATTCATTATGGAGTGATATGTATACCTCGTACTTACTTCAAAAGAATGTAAATGCGTCCCTTCCATGCTAGGGAATAGCCTTTGCAGATGTCTACGTATCGTAGCAATAGAGTTCTAATGCTTCTTAGAACGCGATATCGCATCTCACTTTTATGTTTTATGATAAGATATAATATTCATTGCGAAGTGTCATGTATACCTCGTATTCACTTCAAAATAATGTAAATATGACACTTCCATGCTAGGAAATACCATTTGCAGATGTCTACGTATCGTAGCAATAGAGTTCTAATGCGTCTTAAAACGAGATGCCGCATTTCGTTTCTATGTTTCGTGATAAGATATAATATTCATTGTGGAGTGTTATGTATTCCTCGTATTCACTTCAGTGGAATGCCAGTGGAATGTAAGTGTAATGCTAGGAAATAGAGTTTGCAGATGTCTACGCATATTAGCAATAGAGTTCTAATGCTTCTCAAAACGCGATATAGCACCTCATTCCTATGTCTCATGATAAGATATAATATTCATTGCGAAGTGCCATGTATACCTCGTATTCACTTCAAAAGAATGTAAATATGACACTTCCATGCTAGGAAATAGCGTTTGCAGATGTCTACGTATCGCAGCAATAGAGTTCTAATGCTCCCTAAAATGCGATATCGCACCTCCCTTCTATGTTTCGTGAGAAGGTGTAATATTCATTGCGAAGTGTCATGTATACATGGTATTCACTTCAAAAGAATGCAAATGCGACACTTCCTTGCTAGGAAATATTGTTTGCAGATGTCTACGTATCACAGCAATAGAGTAATAATGCTTCCTAAAACGAGATGTCGTATTTCATTTCTATGTTTCGTAATAAGATATAATACTCATTGTGTAATGTTATGTATACCTCGTATTCACTTCAGTGGAATGTAAGTGCCACATGTCCATGCTAGGAAATAGAGTTTGCAGAAGTCTACGCATATTAGCAATAGAGTTCTAATGCTTCTCAAAACGCGATATAGCACCTCATTCCTATGTTTCATGATAAGCTATAATATTCATTGCGAAGTGTCATGTATATCTCGTATTCACTTCAAAAGAATGTATATGCGACACTTCCATGCTAGGAAATAGCGTTTGCAGATGTCTACGTATCGCAGCAATAGAGTTCTTATGCTTCCTAAAACGCGATATCGCATCTCTCTTCTATGTTTCATGTTAAGATATAATATTCATTGCGAAGTGTCATGTATACCTCGTATTCACTTCAAAAGAATGTAAATGCGACACTTCCTTGCTAGGAAATATTGTTTGCAGATGTCTACGTATCACAGCAATAGAGTACTAATCCTTCTTAAAACGCGATATCGCATCTCACTGCTATGTTTCATGATAAGATATAATATTCATTATGGAGTGTTATGTATACATCGTACTCACTTCAAAAGAAAGTAAATGCGACCCTTCCATGCTAGGAAATAGCCTTTGCAGATGTCTACGTATCGTAGCTATAGAGTTCTAATGCTTCTCAAAACGCGATATAGCACCTCATTCCTATGTTTCATGATAAGATATAATATTCATTGCGAAGTGTCATGTATACCTCGATTTCACTTCACAAGAATGTAAATGCGACACTTCCTTGCTAGGAAATATTGTTTGCAGATGTCTACGTATCACAGTAATAGAGTAATAATGCTTCTTAAAACGAGATGTCGTATTACATTTCTATGTTTCGTAATAAGATATAATTCTCATTGTGTAATGTTATGTATACCTCGTATTCACTTCAGTGGAATGTAAGTGCCACATGTCCATGCTAGGAAATAGAGTTTGCAGATGTCTACGTGTTGTAGCAATAGAGTTCTCATGCTTCTTAAAACGCGATATCGCATCTCACCTCTATGTTTCATGATAAGATATAATATTCATTATGGAGTGATATGTATACCTCGTACTCACTTCAAAGGAATGTAAATGCGACCCTTCCATGCTAGGGAATTGCCTTTGCAGATGTCTACGTATCGTAGCAATAGAGTTCTAATGCTTCTTAGAACGCGATATCGCATCTCACTTTTATGTTTCATGATAAGATATAATATTCATTGCGAAGTGTCATGTATACCTCGTATTCACTTCAAAAGAATGTAAATGCGACCCTTCCATGCTAGGAAATAGCGTTTGCAGATGCCTACGTATCGTAGCAATAGAGTTCTAATGCTTCTCAAAACGCGATATAGCACCTCATTCCTATGTTTCATGATAAGATATAATATTCATTGCGAAGTGTCATGTATATCTCGTATTCACTTCAAACGAATGTAAATGCGACACTTCCATGCTAGGAAATAGCGTTTGCAGATGTCTACGTATCGTAGCACTAGAGTTCTAATGCTTCTTAGAACGCGATATAGCATCTCACTTCTATGTTTCATGATAAGATATAATATTCATTGCGAAGTGTCATGTAAACCTCGATTTCACTTCACAAGAATGTAAAAGCGACACTTCCTTGCTAGGAAATATTGTTTGCAGATGTCTACGTATCACAGCAATAGGGTTCTAATGCTTCTTAGAACGCGATATCGCATCTCACTTCTATGTTTCATGATAAGATATAATATTCATTGCGAAGTGTCATGTATACCTCGTATTCACTTCAAAAGAACGTAAATAAGACACTTCCACGCTAGGAAATAGCGTTTGCAGATGTCTACGTATCGTAGCAGTAGAGCTCTAATGCTCCTTAAAACGCGATATAGCACCTCATTCCTATGTTTCATGACAAGGTATAATATTCATTGCGAAGAGTCATGTATACCTCGTATTCACTTCAAATGAATGTAAATGAGACACTTCCATGCTAGGAAATAGCGTTTGCAGATGTCTACGTATCGTAGCAATAGAGCTCTCATGCTTCTTAAAACGCGATATCGCATCTCACTGCTATGTTTCATGATAAGATATAATATTCATTATGGAGTGATATGTATACCTCGTACTTACTTCAAAAGAATGTAAATGCGTCCCTTCCATGCTAGGGAATAGCCTTTGCAGATGTCTACGTATCGTAGCAATAGAGTTCTAATGCTTCTTAGAACGCGATATCGCATCTCACTTTTATGTTTTATGATAAGATATAATATTCATTGCGAAGTGTCATGTATACCTCGTATTCACTTCAAAATAATGTAAATATGACACTTCCATGCTAGGAAATACCATTTGCAGATGTCTACGTATCGTAGCAATAGAGTTCTAATGCGTCTTAAAACGAGATGCCGCATTTCGTTTCTATGTTTCGTGATAAGATATAATATTCATTGTGGAGTGTTATGTATTCCTCGTATTCACTTCAGTGGAATGCCAGTGGAATGTAAGTGTAATGCTAGGAAATAGAGTTTGCAGATGTCTACGCATATTAGCAATAGAGTTCTAATGCTTCTCAAAACGCGATATAGCACCTCATTCCTATGTCTCATGATAAGATATAATATTCATTGCGAAGTGCCATGTATACCTCGTATTCACTTCAAAAGAATGTAAATATGACACTTCCATGCTAGGAAATAGCGTTTGCAGATGTCTACGTATCGCAGCAATAGAGTTCTAATGCTCCCTAAAATGCGATATCGCACCTCCCTTCTATGTTTCGTGAGAAGGTGTAATATTCATTGCGAAGTGTCATGTATACATGGTATTCACTTCAAAAGAATGCAAATGCGACACTTCCTTGCTAGGAAATATTGTTTGCAGATGTCTACGTATCACAGCAATAGAGTAATAATGCTTCCTAAAACGAGATGTCGTATTTCATTTCTATGTTTCGTAATAAGATATAATACTCATTGTGTAATGTTATGTATACCTCGTATTCACTTCAGTGGAATGTAAGTGCCACATGTCCATGCTAGGAAATAGAGTTTGCAGAAGTCTACGCATATTAGCAATAGAGTTCTAATGCTTCTCAAAACGCGATATAGCACCTCATTCCTATGTTTCATGATAAGCTATAATATTCATTGCGAAGTGTCATGTATATCTCGTATTCACTTCAAAAGAATGTATATGCGACACTTCCATGCTAGGAAATAGCGTTTGCAGATGTCTACGTATCGCAGCAATAGAGTTCTTATGCTTCCTAAAACGCGATATCGCATCTCTCTTCTATGTTTCATGTTAAGATATAATATTCATTGCGAAGTGTCATGTATACCTCGTATTCACTTCAAAAGAATGTAAATGCGACACTTCCTTGCTAGGAAATATTGTTTGCAGATGTCTACGTATCACAGCAATAGAGTACTAATCCTTCTTAAAACGCGATATCGCATCTCACTGCTATGTTTCATGATAAGATATAATATTCATTATGGAGTGTTATGTATACATCGTACTCACTTCAAAAGAAACTAAATGCGACCCTTCCATGCTAGGAAATAGCCTTTGCAGATGTCTACGTATCGTAGCTATAGAGTTCTAATGCTTCTCAAAACGCGATATAGCACCTCATTCCTATGTTTCATGATAAGATATAATATTCATTGCGAAGTGTCATGTATACCTCGATTTCACTTCACAAGAATGTAAATGCGACACTTCCTTGCTAGGAAATATTGTTTGCAGATGTCTACGTATCACAGTAATAGAGTAATAATGCTTCTTAAAACGAGATGTCGTATTACATTTCTATGTTTCGTAATAAGATATAATTCTCATTGTGTAATGTTATGTATACCTCGTATTCACTTCAGTGGAATGTAAGTGCCACATGTCCATGCTAGGAAATAGAGTTTGCAGATGTCTACGCATATTAGCAATAGAGTACTAATGCTTCTCAAAACGCGATATAGCACCTCATTCCTATGTTTCATGATAAGATATAATATTCATTGCGAAGTGTCATGTATATCTCGTATTCACTTCAAAAGAATGTAAATGCGACACTTCCATGCTAGGAAGTAGCGTTTGCAGATGTCTACATATCGCAGCAATAGAGTTCTAATGCTTCCTAAATCGCGATATCGCACCTCTCTCCTATGTTTCATGATAAGGTATAATATTCATTGCGAAGTGTCATGTATACCTCGTATTCACTTCAAAGGAATGTAAATGCGACACTTCCTTGCTAGGAAATATTGTTTGCAGATGTCTACGTATCACAGCAATAGAGTACTAATGCTTCTTAAAACGAGATGTCGTATTTCACTTCTATGTTTCGTAATAAGATATAATATTCATTGTGTAAAGTTATGTATACCTCGTATTCACTTCAGTGGAATGTAAGTGCGAAGTTTCCTTGCTAGGAAATAGAGTTTGCAGATGTCTACGTATAATAGCATTAGAGTTCTAATCCTTCTCAAAACGCGATATAGCACCTCATTCCTATGTTTCATGATAAGCTATAATATTCATTGCAAAGTGTCAGGTATATCTCGTATTCACTTCAAAAGAATGTAAATGCGGCACTTCCATGCTAGGAAATAGCGTTTGCAGATGTCTACGTATCGCAGCAATAGAGTTCTAATGCTTCTTAGAACGCGATATCGCATCTCACTTCTATGTTTCATGATAAGATATAATATTCATTGCGAAGTGTCATGTATACCTCGTATTCACTTCAAAAGAATGTAGATGCGACACTTCCATGCTAGGAAATAGCGTTTGCAGATGTCTACGTATCGTAGCAATAGAGTTCTAATGCTTCTTAAAACGCGGTGTCGCATCTCACTGCTATGTTTCATGAGAAGATATAATATTCATTATGGAGTGTTATGTATACCTCGTACTCACTTCAAAGGAATGTAAATGCGACCCTTCCACGCTAGGAAATAGCGTTTGCAGATGTCTACGTATCGCAGCAATAGACTTCTAATGCTTCCTAAAACGCGATATCGCATCTCACTGCTATGTTTCATGAGAAGATATAATATTCATTATGAAGTGTTATGTATACCTCGTACTCACTTCAAGAGAATGTAAATGCGACCCTTCCACGCTAGAAAATAGCGTTTTCAGATGTCTACGTATCGTAGCAATAGAGTTCTAATGCTTCTTAGAACGCGATATCGCATCTCACTTCTATGTTTCATGATGAGATATAATGTTCATTGCGAAGTGTCGTCTATACCTCGTATTCACTTCAAAAGAATGTAAATGCGACACTTCCATGCTAGGAAATAGTGTTTGCAGATGTCTACGTATAATAGCAATAGAGTTCTAATGCTTCTCAAAACGCGACGTAGCACCTCATTCCTATGTTTCATGATAAGCTATAATATTCATTGCGAAGTGTCATGTATATCTCGTATTCACTTCTAAGGAATGTAAATGCGACACATCCATGCTAGGAAATAGCGTTTGCATATGTCTACTTATCGCAGCAATAGAGTTCGAATGCTTCCTAAAACGCGATATCGCATCTCTCTTCTATGCTTCATGATAAGGTATAATATTCATTGCGAAGTGTCATGTATACCTCGTATTCACTTCAAATGAATGTAAATGCGACACTTCCATGCTAGGAACTAGCGTTTGCAGATGTCTACGTATCGTAGCCATAGAGTTCTAATGCTTCTCAAAACGCGATATCGCATCTCACTGCTCTGTTTCATGAGAAGATATAATATTCATTATGGAGTGTTATGTATACCTCGTATTCACTACAAAAGAATGTAAATGCGACACTTCCGTGCTAGGAAACAGCGTTTGCAGATGTCTACGTATCGTAGCAATAGGGTTCTAATGCTTCTTAAAACGCGATATCGCATCTCACTTCTATCTTTCATGATAAGATATAATATTCATTGCGAAGTGTCATGTATACCTCGATTTCACTTCACAAGAATGTAAATGCGACACTTCCTTGCTAGGAAATATTGTTTGCAAGATGTTTACGTATCACAGCAATAGAGTACTAATGCTTCTTAAAACGAGATGTCGTATTTAATTTCTATGTTCCGTAATAAGATATAATATTCATTGTGTAATGTTATGCATACCTCGTATTCACTTCAAAAGTATGTAAGTGCGACACTTCCTTGCTAGGAAATATTGTTTGCAGATGTCTACGTATCGTAGAAATGAAGTTCTAGTGCTTCTTAAATCACGATATCGCATCTCATTTCTATGTTTCGTGAGAAGGTGTAATATTCACTGCGAAGTGTCATGTATACATGGTATTCACTTCAAAAGAATGTAAATGCGACACTTTCTTGCTAGGAGATATTGTTTGCAAATGTATACGTATCGTCGCAATAGAGCTCTAATGCTTCTCAAAACGCGAAATCGCAACTCATTCCTATGTTTCATGATAAGATATAATATTAATTGCGAAGTGTCATGTATATCTCGTATTCGCTGCAATAGAATGTAAATGCGAAACTTCCATGCTAGGAAATATCGTTTGCAGATGTCTACGTATCCTAGCAATAGAGTTCTAATGCTTCTCAAAACGAGATATCGCAAATCATTCCTATGTTTCATGATAAGATATAATATTCATTGCGAAGTGTCATGTATATCTCGTATTCACTTCAAAAGAATGTAAATGCGAAACTTCCATGCTAGGAAATAGCGTTTGCAGATGTCTACGTATCGTGGCGATAGAGTTATATTGCTCCTTAGAACGCGATATCGCATATCACTTCTATGTTTCATGATAACATGTAATATTCATTGCGAAGTGTCATGTATACCTCGTATTCACTTCAAAAGAATGTAAATGCGAAACTTCCAGGCTAGGAAGTAGCGTTTGCAGATGTCTACGTATCGTAGCGATAGAGTTCTAATGCTTCTTAAAACGAGATGTCGCATTTCATTTCCATGTTTCGTAATAAGATATAATATTCATTGTGGAGTGTCATGCATACCTCGTACTCACATCACAAGAATGTAAATGCGACACATCCATGCAAGGAAATAGCGTTTGCAGATGTCAACGTATTTTAGCAATTGAGATCTAATGCTTCTCAATACGCGATATCGCATCTCATTCCTATGTTTCCTTATAAGATATAATACTCATTGCGAAGAGTCACGTATACCTCGCATTCACTTCAAATGAATGTAAATGTGACACTTCCATGCTAGGAAATAGCGTTTGCAGATGTCTACGCATCGTAGCAATAGAGTTCTAGCGCTTCTTAAATCGCGATATCGCATCTCACTTCTATGTTTCGAGATAAGATATAATATTCATTGCGAAGAGTCATGTATACCTCGTATTCACTTCAAAAGAATGTAAATGCGACACTTCCTTGCTAGGAAGTAGCGTTTCCAGATGACCACGTATCGTAAGAATGGAGTTCTAATACTTCTTAAAATGAGATATCGCATCTCATTTCTATGTTTCATGATAAGATATAATATCCATTGCGAAATGACGTGCACACCTCGTATTCACGTCAATGGAATGTAAATGCGACACCTCCATGCTAGGAATTAGGGTTTGCAGATGTCTACGTATATTAGCAATAGAGTTCTAATGCTTCTCAAAACGCGATATCGCATCTCACTTCTATGTTTCATGATTAGATATAATATTCATTGCGAAGTGTCATGTATACCTCGTATTAACTTCAAAAGAATGTAAATGCGACACTTCCATGCTAGGAAATTGCCTTTGCAGATGTCTACGTATCGTAGCAATAGAGTTCTAATACTACTTAAAACGTGATGTCGTATTTCATTTCTATGTTTCGTGATAAGATATAATATTCATTATGGAGTGTTATGTATACCTCGTATTGACTTCAAAAGAATGTAAATGCTACACTTCCTTGCTAGGAAATAACATTTGCAGATGTCTACGCATCGTAGCCATAGAGTTCTAGTGCTTCTTAAACAGCGATATCGCATTTCACTTCTATGTTTCGTGATAAGACATAATATTCATTGCGAAGTGTCATGTATACCTCGTATTCACTTCAAAAGAATGTAAATGCGACACTTCCATGCTAGCAAATAGCGTTTGCAGATGTCTACGTATCGTAGCAATAGAGCTCTAGTGCTTCTTAAAACGCGATTTCGCATCTCACTTATATGTTTCATGATAAGGTATAATATTCATTGCGAAGTGTCATGTACACCTCGTGTTCACTTCAAATGAATGTAAATGCGACACTTCCCTGCTAGGAAGTAGAGTTTGCAGGTGTCTACGTATCGAAGCAATAGGGTTCTACTGCTTCTCAAAACGCGATATCGCATCTCATTTCCATGTTTCATGGTGAGATATAATATTCATTGCGAAGTGTCATGTATACCTCGTATTCACTTCAAATGAATGTAAATGCGAAACTTCCATGCTAGCAAATAGCGTTTGCAGATGTCTACGTATCGTAGCAATAGAGTTCTAATGCTTCTTAAAACGCGATATCACATCTCACTTCTATGTTTCGAGATAAGATATAATATTCATTGCGAAGTGTCATGTATACCTCATATTCCCTTCAAAAGAATGTAAAAGCGATACTTCCTTGCTAGGAAATAGCGTTTCCAGATGACCACGTATCGTAAGAATGGAGTTCTAATGCTCCTTAAAACGAGATGTCGCATTCCATTTCTATGTTTCGTGATAAGATATAATATTCATTGTGGAGTGAGACGTATACCTCGTATTCACTTCAAAAGATTGTAAATGCGACACTTCCTTGCTAGGAAATATTGTTTGCAGATGTCTACGTATCGTAAAAATAGAGTTCTATTGCTTCTTAAAACGCGATATCGCATATTTCCTTTATGTTTCTTGATAAGATATAATATTCATTGCGAAGTGTCATGTATACCTCGTATTCACTTCAAAGGGATGTAAGTGCGACACTTCCTTGCTAGGATATAGCGTTTCCAGATGACTACGTGTCGAAACAATAGAGTTCTAGTGATTCTTAAAACGCGATATCGCATCTCACTTCTATGTTTCATGATAAGATATAATATTCATTGCGAAGTGTCATGTATACCTCGTATTCACTTCAAAAGAATGTAAATGCGACACTTCCATGCTAGGAAATAGCGTTTGCAGATGTCTACGTATCGTGGCAATAGAGTTCTAATGCTTCTTAAAATGAGAAGTAGCATTTCATTTCTATGTTTCGTAATAAGATATAATATTCATTGTGGAATGTTATGCATACCTCGTATTCACTTCAAAGGATGTTAGTGCGACACTTGCTTGCTAGGAAATAACACATGCAGATGTCTACGCATCGTAGCAATAGAGTTCTAATGCTTCTTAAATCGCGATATCGCATCTCACTGCTATGCTTCATGATAAGATATAATATTCATTGCGAAGTGTCATGTATACCTCGTATTCACTTCAAAAGATTGTAAATGCGACACTTTCTTGCTAGGAAATATTGTTTGCAGATGTCTACGTATCGTAAAAATAGAGTTCTATTGCTTCTTAAAACGCGATATCGCATATTTCCACTATGTTTCTTGATAAGATATAATATTCATTGCGAAGTGTCATGTATACCTCGTATTCACTTCAAAAGAATGTAAATGCGACACTTGCATGCTAGGAAATAGCGTTTGCAGATGCCTACGTATCGTAGCAATAGAGTTCTAATGCTTCTAAAACGCGATATCGCGTCTCACTTCTATGTTTCATGACAAGATATAATATTCATTGCGAAGTGTCATGTATACCTCGTAGTCACTTCAAATGAATGTAAATGCGAAACTTCCATGCTAGGAAATAGCGTTTGCAGATGTCTACGTATCGTAGCAAAGGAGTTCTAATGTCTACGTATCGTAGCAACGGCTTCCTAAAACGAGATGTCGCATCTCACTTCTATGTTTCGTGATAAGATATAATATTCATTGCGAAGTGTCATGTATACCTCGTATTCACTTCAAATGAATGTAAATGCGAAACTTCCATGCTAGCAAATAGCGTTTGCAGATGTCTACGTATCGTAGCAATAGAGTTCTAGTGCTTCTTAAAACGCGATTTCGCATCTCACTTATATGTTTCATGATAAGGTATAATATTCATTGCGAAGTGTCATGTATACCTCGTATTCACTTCAAATGAATGTAAATGCGACACTTCCCTGCTAGGAAGTAGAGTTTGCAGGTGTCTACGTATCGAAGCAATAGGGTTCTACTGCTTCTCAAAACGCGATGTCGCATCTCATTTCCATGTTTCATGATGAGATATAGTATTCATTGCGAAGTGTCATGTATACCTCGTAGTCACTTCAAATGAATGCAAATGCGACACTTCCATGCTAGGAAATAGCGTTTGCAGATGTCTACGTATCGTAGCAACGGAGTTCTAATGCTTCTTAAAACGAGATGTCGCATCTCACTTCTATGTTTCGAGATAAGATATAATATTCATTGCGAAGTGTCATGTATACCTCGTATTCACTTCAAATGAATGTAAATGCGACACTTCCCTGCTAGGAAGTAGAGTTTGCAGGTGTCTACGTATCGAAGCAATAGAGTTCTAATGCTTCCTAAAACGCGATATCGCACCTCTCTCCTGTGTTTCATGATAAGGTATAATATTCATTGCGAAGTGTCATGTATACCTCGTATTCACTTCAAAAGAATGTAAATGCGACACTTCCATGCTAGGAAATAGCGTTTGCAGATGTCTACGTATCGTAGCAATAGAGTTCTAATGCTTCTTAAAATGAGAAGTCGCATTTCATTTCTATGTTTCGTAATAAGATGTAATATTCATTGTGGAATGTTATGCATACCTCGTATTCACTTCAAAGGATGTTAAGGCGACACTTGCTTGCTAGGAAATAGCATATGCAGATGTCTACGCATCGTAGCAATAGAGTTCTAATGCTTCTTAAATCGCGATGTCGCATCTCATTTCTATGTTTCATGATCAGATATAATATTCATTGCGAAGTGTCATGTATACCTCGTATTCACTTCAAAGGGATGTAAGTGCGGCACTTGCATGCTAGGAAATAGCGTTTGCAGATGCCTACGTATCGTAGCAATAGAGTTCTAATGCTTCTAAAACGCGCTATCGCATCTCACTTCTATGTTTCATGACAAGATATAATATTCATTGCGAAGTGTCATGTATACCTCGTAGTCACTTCAAATGAATGTAAATGCGACACTTCCATGCTAGGAAATAGCGTTTGCAGATGTCTACGTATCGTAGCAAAGGAGTTCTAATGTCTACGTATCGTAGCAACGGCTTCTTAAAACGAGATGTCGCATCTCACTTCTATGTTTCGTGATAAGATATAATATTCATTGCGAAGTGTCATGTATACCTCGTATTCACTTCAAATGAATGTAAATGCGAAACTTCCATGCTAGCAAATAGCGTTTGCAGATGTCTACGTATCGTAGCAATAGAGTTCTAGTGCTTCTTAAAACGCGATTTCGCATCTCACTTATATGTTTCATGATAAGGTATAATATTCATTGCGAAGTGTCATGTATACCTCGTATTCACTTCAAATGAATGTAAATGCGACACTTCCCTGCTAGGAAGTAGAGTTTGCAGGTGTCTACGTATCGAAGCAATAGGGTTCTACTGCTTCTCAAAACGCGATGTCGCATCTCATTTCCATGTTTCATGATGAGATATAATATTCATTGCGAAGTGTCATGTATACCTCGTATTCACTTCAAAAGAATGTAAATGCGACACTAGCATGCTAGGAAATAGCGTTTGCAGATGTCTACGTATCGTAGCAATAGAGTTCTAATGCTTCTTAAAACGCGATATCGCATCTCACTTCTATGTTTCATGATAAGATATAATATTCATTGCGAAGTGCCATGTATACCTCGTAGTCACTTCAAATGAATGTAAATGCGACACTTCCATGCTAGGAAACAGCGTTTGCAGATGTCTACGTATCGTAGCAAAGGAGTTCTAATGTCTACGTATCGTAGCAACGGCTTCTTAAAACGAGATGTCGCATCTCACTTCTATGTTTCGTGATAAGATGTAATATTCATTGCGAAGTGTCATGTATACCTCGTATTCACTTCAAATGAATGTAAATGCGAAACTTCCATGCTAGCAAATAGCGTTTGCAGATGTCTACGTATCGTAGCAATAGAGTTCTAGTGCTTCTTAAAACGCGATTTCGCATCTCACTTATATGTTTCATGATAAGGTATAATATTCATTGCGACGTGTCATGTATACCTCGTATTCACTTCAAATGAATGTAAATGCGACACTTCCCTGCTAGGAAGTAGAGTTTGCAGGTGTCTACGTATCGAAGCAATAGGGTTCTACTGCTTCTCAAAACGCGATGTCGCATCTCATTTCCATGGTTCATGATGAGATATAATATTCATTGCGAAGTGTCATGTATACCTCGTAGTCACTTCAAATGAATGTAAATGCGACACTTCCATGCTAGGAAATAGCGTTTGCAGATGTCTACGTATCGTAGCAATAGAGTTCTAATGCTTCTAAAACGCGATATCGCATCTCACTTCTATGTTTCATGACAAGATATAATATTCATTGCGAAGTGTCATGTATACCTCGTAGTCACTTCAAATGAATGTAAATGCGACACTTCCATGCTAGGAAATAGCGTTTGCAGATGTCTACGTATCGTAGCAAAGGAGTTCTAATGTCTACGTATCGTAGCAACGGCTTCTTAAAACGAGATGTCGCATCTCACTTCTATGTTTCGTGATAAGATGTAATATTCATTGCGAAGTGTCATGTATACCTCGTATTCACTTCAAATGAATGTAAATGCGAAACTTCCATGCTAGCAAATAGCGTTTGCAGATGTCTACGTATCGTAGCAATAGAGTTCTAGTGCTTCTTAAAACGCGATTTCGCATCTCACTTATATGTTTCATGATAAGGTATAATATTCATTGCGAAGTGTCATGTATACCTTGTATTCACTTCAAATGAATGTAAATGCGACACTTCCCTGCTAGGAAGTAGAGTTTGCAGGTGTCTACGTATCGAAGCAATAGGGTTCTACTGCTTCTCAAAACGCGATGTCGCATCTCATTTCCATGGTTCATGATGAGATATAATATTCATTGCGAAGTGTCATGTATACCTCGTAGTCACTTCAAATGAATGTAAATGCGACACTTCCATGCTAGGAAATAGCGTTTGCAGATGTCTACGTATCGTAGCAATAGAGTTCTAATGCTTCTAAAACGCGATATCGCATCTCACTTCTATGTTTCATGACAAGATATAATATTCATTGCGAAGTGTCATGTATACCTCGTAGTCACTTCAAATGAATGTAAAGGCGACACTTCCATGCTAGGAAATAGCGTTTGCAGATGTCTACGTATCGTAGCAAAGGAGTTCTAATGTCTACGTATCGTAGCAACGGCTTCTTAAAACGAGATGTCGCATCTCACTTCTATGTTTCGTGATAAGATATAATATTCATTGCGAAGTGTCATGTATACCTCGTATTCACTTCAAATGAATGTAAATGCGAAACTTCCATGCTAGCAAATAGCGTTTGCAGATGTCTACGTATCGTAGCAATAGAGTTCTAGTGCTTCTTAAAACGCGATTTCGCATCTCACTTATATGTTTCATGATAAGGTATAATATTCATTGCGAAGTGTCATGTATACCTCGTATTCACTTCAAACGAATGTAAATGCGACACTTCCCTGCTAGGAAGTAGAGTTTGCAGGTGTCTACGTATCGAAGCAATAGGGTTCTACTGCTTCTCAAAACGCGATGTCGCATCTCATTTCCATGTTTCATGATGAGATATAATATTCATTGCGAAGTGTCATGTATACCTCGTAGTCACTTCAAATGAATGTAAATGCGACACTTCCATGCTAGGAAATAGCGTTTGCAGATGTCTACGTATCGTAGCAACGGAGTTCTAATGCTTCTTAAAACGAGATGTCGCATCTCACTTCTATGTTTCGAGATAAGATATAATATTCATTGCGACGTGTCATGTATACCTCGTATTCACTTCAAAAGAATGTAAATGCGACACTTCCATGCTAGGAAATAGCGTTTGCAGAAGTCTACGTATCGTAGCAATAGAGTTCTAATGCTTCTTAAAATGAGAAGTCGCATTTCATTTCTATGTTTCGTAATAAGATGTAATATTTATTGTGGAATGTTATGCATACCTCGTATTCACTTCAAAGGATGTTAAGGCGACACTTGCTTGCTAGGAAATAACATATGCAGATGTCTACGCATCGTAGCAATAGAGTTCTAATGCTTCTTAAATCGCGATGTCGCATCTCATTTCTATGTTTCATGATCAGATATAATATTCATTGCGAAGTGTCATGTATACCTCGTATTCACTTCAAAGGGATGTAAGTGCGGCACTTCCTTGCTAGGAAATAGCGTTTCCAGATGACTACGTGTGGAAACAGTAGAGTTCTAATGATTCTTAAAACGCGATATCGCATCTCACTTCTATGTTTTATGATAAGATATAATATTCATTGCGAAGTGTCATGTATACCTCGTATTCACTTCAAAAGAATGTAAATGCGACACTAGCATGCTAGGAAATAGCGTTTGCAGATGTCTACGTATCGTAGCAATAGAGTTCTAATGCTTCTTAAAACGCGATATCGCATCTCACTTCTATGTTTCATGATAAGATATAATATTCATTGCGAAGTGTCATGTATACCTCTTATTCACTTCAAAAGAATGTAAATGCGACACTTGCATGCTAGGAAATACCGTTTGCAGATGTCTACGTATCGTAGCAATAGAGTTCTAATGCTTCTTAAAACGCGATATCGCATCTCACTTCTATGTTTCATGATAAGATATAATATTCATTGCGAAGTGTCATGTATACCTCGTATTCACTTCAAAAGAATGTAAATGCGACACTTCCATGCTTGGAAATAGCGATTGCAGATGTCTACGAATCGTAGCAACAGAATTCTAATGCTCCTTAAAACGAGATGTCGCATTTCATTTCTATGTTTCGTGATAAGATATAATATTCATTGTGGAGTGAGATGTATACCTCGTATTAACTTCAAAAGATTGTAAATGCGACACTTCCTTGCTAGGAAATATTGTTTGCAGATGTCTACGTATCGTAAAAATAGAGTTCTATTGCTTCTTAAAACGCGATATCGCATATTTCCTTTATGTTTCTTGATAAGATATAATATTCATTGCGAAGTGTCATGTATACCTCGTATTCACTTCAAAGGGATGTAAGTGCGACACTTCCTTGCTAGGATATAGCGTTTCCAGATGACTACGTGTCGAAACAATAGAGTTCTAGTGATTCTTAAAACGCGATATCGCATCTCACTTCTATGTTTCATGATAAGATATAATATTCATTGCGAAGTGTCATGTATACCTCGTATTCACTTCAAAAGAATGTAAATGCGACACTTCCATGCTAGGAAATAGCGTTTGCAGATGTCTACGTATCGTAGCAACGGAGTTCTAATGCTTCTTAAAACGAGATGTCGCATCTCACTTCTATGTTTCGAGATAAGATATAATATTCATTGCGAAGTGTCATGTATACCGCGTATTCACTTCAAGTGAATGTAAATGCGAAACTTCCATGCTAGCAAATAGCGTTTGCAGATGTCTACGTATCGTAGCAATAGATTTCTAATGCTTCTTAAAACGCGATTTCGCATCTCACTTCTATGTTTCATGATAAGATATAATATTCATTGCCAAGTGTCATGTATACCTCGTATTCACTTCAAAAGAATGTAAATGCGACACTTCCATGCTAGGAAATAGCGTTTGCAGATGTCTACGTATCGTAGCAATAGAGTTCTAATGCTTCTTAAAATGAGAAGTCGCATTTCATTTCTATGTTTCGTAATAAGATGTAATATTCATTGTGGAATGTTATGCATAACTCGTATTCACTTCAAAAGATGTTAAGGCGACACTTGCTTGCTAGGAAATAACATATGCAGATGTCTACGCATCTGAGCAATAGAGTTCTAATGCTTCTTAAATCGCGATGACGCATCTCATTTCTATGTTTCATGATCAGATATAATATTCATTGCGAAGTGTCATGTATACCTCGTATTCACTTCAAAGGGATGTAAGTGCGGCACTTCCTTGCTAGGAAATAGCGTTTCCAGATGACTACGTGTGGAAACAGTAGAGTTCTAATGATTCTTAAAACGCGATATCGCATCTCACTTCTATGTTTTATGATATGATATAATATTCATTGCGAAGTGTCATGTATACCTCGTATTCACTTCAAAAGAATGTAAATGCGACACTAGCATGCTAGGAAATAGCGTTTGCAGATGTCCACGTATCGTAGCAATAGATTTCTAATGCTTCTTAAAACGCGATATCGCATCTCACTTCTATGTTTCATGATAAGATATAATATTCATTGCGAAGTGTCATGTATACCTCTTATTCACTTCAAAAGAATGTAAATGCGACACTTCCATGCTAGGAAATAGCGTTTGCAGATGTCTACGCATCGTAGCAATATAGTTCCAGCGCTTCGTAAATCGCGATATCGCATCTCACTTCTATGTTTCTGATAACATATAATATTCATTGTAGAGTGTTATGTATACCTCATATTCACTTCAAAAGAATGTAAATGCGACACTTCCATGCTAGGAAATAGCGTTTGCAGATGTCTACCTATCGTAGAAATAGAGTTCTAATGCTTCTTAAAATGCGATATCACATCTCACTTCTATGTTTCATGATAATGTATAATATTCATTGCGAAGTGTCATGTATACCTCGTATTCACTTCAAATGAATGTAAATGCGAAACTTCCATGCTAGCAAATAGCGTTTGCAGATGTCTACGTATCGTAGCAATAGAGTTCTAATGCTTCTTAGAACGCGATTTCGCATCTCACTCCTATGTTTCATGATAAGATATAATATTCATTGCCAAGTGTCATGTATACCTCGTATTCACTTCAAAAGAATGTAAATGCGACACTTCCATGCTAGGAAATAGCGTTTGCAGATGTCTACGTATCGTAGCAATAGAGTTCTAATGCTTCTTAAAATGAGAAGTCGCATTTCATTTCCATGTTTCGTAATAAGATGTAATATTCATTGTGGAATGTTATGCATACCTCGTATTCACTTCAAAGGATGTTAATGCGACACTTGCTTGCTAGGAAATAACATATGCAGATGTCTACGCATCGTAGCAATAGAGTTCTAATGCTTCTTAAATCGCGATGTCGCATCTCATTTCTATGTTTCATGATCAGATATAATATTCATTGCGAAGTGTCATGTATACCTCGTATTCACTTCAAAGGGATGTAAGTGCGGCACTTCCTTGCTAGGAAATAGCGTCTCCAGATGACTACGTGTGGAAACAGTAGAGTTCTAATGATTCTTAAAACGCGATATCGCATCTCACTTCTATGTTTTATGATATGATATAATATTCATTGCGAAGTGTCATGTATACCTCGTATTCACTTCAAAAGAATGTAAATGCGACACTAGCATGCTAGGAAATAGCGTTTGCAGATGTCCACGTATCGTAGCAATAGAGTTCTAATGCTTCTTAAAACGCGATATCGCATCTCACGTCTATGTTTCATGATAAGATATAATATTCATTGCGAAGTGTCATGTATACCTCTTATTCACTTCAAAAGAATGTAAATGCGACACTTCCATGCTAGGAAATAGCGTTTGCAGATGTCTACGCATCGTAGCAATATAGTTCTAGCGCTTCGTAAATCGCGATATCGCATCTCACTGCTATGTTTCGTGATAACATATAATATTCATTGTAGAGTGTTATGTATACCTCATATTCACTTCAAAAGAATGTAAATGAGACACTTCCATGCTAGGAAATAGCGTTTGCAGATGTCTACCTATCGTAGCAATAGAGTTCTAATGCTTCTTAAAATGCGATATCACATCTCACTTCTATGTTTCATGATAATGTATAATATTCATTGCGAAGTGTCATGTATACCTCGTATTCACTTCAAATGAATGTAAATGCGAAACTTCCATGCTAGCAAATAGCGATTGCAGATGTCTACGTATCGTAGCAATAGGGTTCTAATGCTTCTTAAAACGCGATTTCGCATCTCACTCCTATGTTTCATGATAAGATATAATATTCATTGCCAAGTGTCATGTATACCTCGTATTCACTTCAAAAGAATGTAAATGCGACACTTCCATGCTAGGAAATAGCGTTTGCAGATGTCTACGTATCGTAGCAATAGAGTTCTAATGCTTCTTAAAATGAGAAGTCGCATTTCATTTCCATGTTTCGTAATAAGATGTAATATTCATTGTGGAATGTTATGCATACCTCGTATTCACTTCAAAGGATGTTAATGCGACACTTGCTTGCTAGGAAATAAAATATACAGATGTCTACGCATCGTAGCAATAGAGTTCTAATGCTTCTTAAATCGCGATGTCGCATCTCATTTCTATGTTTCATGATAAGATATAATATTCATTGCGAAGTGTCATGTATACCTCGTATTCACTTCAAAAGAATGTAAATGCGACTGTTCCTTGCTAGGAAATAGCATTTGCAGATGTCTACGTCTCGTAGCAATAGAGTTCCAATGCTTCTCAAAACGCGATATCGCATCTCATTTCTATGCTTCATGATAAGATATAATATTCATTGCGAAGTGTCATGTATACCTCGTATTCTCATCAAAAGAATGTAAGTGCGACACTTCCATGCTAGGAAATAGCGTATTCAGATGTCCACGTATCGTAGCAATGGAGTTCTAATGCTACTTATATCGCGATGTCGCAACGCATTTCTACGTTTCGTGATAAGATTCAATATTCATTGCGAAGTGTCATGTACACCTCGTATTCACTTCAAAGGAATGTAAATGCCGCACTCCCATGCTAGGAAATAGCGTCTGCAGATGTGTACGCGTCGAGGCAATAGAGTTCGAATGCTTCTTAAAATGCGATATCGCAACTCACTTCTATGTTTCATGATAAGATATAATATTCATTGCGAAGTGTCATGTATACCTCGTATTCACTTCAAAAGAATGTAAGCGCGAAACTTCCATGCTTGGAAATAGCGTTTGCAGATGTCTACGTATCGTAGCAATAGATTTCTAATGCTTCTTAAGACGCGATATCGCATCTCACTGCTATGTTTCATGAAAAGATGTAATATTCATTATGGAGTGTTTTGTATACCTCGTACTCACTTCAAAAGAGTGTAAATGCGACACTTCCATGCTAGGAAATAGCGTTTGCAGATGTCTACGTATCGTAGCAATATAGTTCTAATGCTTCTTAAAACGCGATAAAGCATCTCACTTCTATGTTTCATGATATGATATAATATTCAGTGCGATTTGTCATGTATACCTCGATTTCACTTCACAAGAATGTAAATGCGACACTTCCTTGCTAGGAAATATTGTTTGCAGATGTCTACGTATCACAGCAATAGAGTACTAATGCTTCTTAAAACGAGATGTCGTATTTCATTTCTATGTTTAATAATAAGATATAATTCTCATTGTGTAATGTTATGTATACCTCGCATTCACTTCAGTGGAATGAAAGTGCCACAGGTCCATGCTAGGAAATAGAGTTTGCAGATGTCTACGTATATTAGCAATAGAGTTCCAATGCTTCTCAAAACGCGATATAGCACCTCATTCCTATGTTTCATGATAAGATATAATATTCATTTCGATGTGTCATGTATATCTCGTATTCACTTCAAAAGAATGTAAATGCGACACTTCCATGCTTGGAAATAGCGTTTGCAGATGTCTACGTAACGTAGCAATAGATTTCTGATGCTTCTTAAAACGCGATATCGCATCTCACTGCTATGTTTCATGAAAAGATATAATATTCATAATGGAGTGTTTTGTATACCTCGTACTCACTTCAAAAGAGTGTAAATGCGACCCTTCCATGCTAGGAAATAGCATTTGCAGATGTCTACGTATCGTAGCAATAGAGTTCTAATGCTTCTTAGAACGCGATATCGCATCTCACTTCTGTGTTCCATGATAAGATATAATATTCATTGCGAAGTGTCATGTATACCTCGATTTCACTTCACAAGAATGTAAATGCGACACTTCCTTGCTAGGAAATATTGTTTGCAGATGTCCACGTATCGTAGCAATAGAGTCCTAATGCGTCTTAAAACGAGATGTCGCATTTCATTTCTATGTTTCGTGATAAGATATAATATTCACTGTGGACTGTTATGTATACCTCGTACTCACTTCAGTGGAATGTAAGTGTAATGCTAGGAAATGGCGTTTGCAGATGTCTACGTATCGCAGCAATAGAGTTCTAATGCTTCTCAAAACGCGATATAGCACCTCATTCCTATGTCTCATGATAAGATATAATATTCATTGCGAAGTGTCATGTATACCTCGTATTCACTTCAAAAGAATGTAAATGCGACACTTCCATGCTAGGAAGTAGCGTTTGCAGATGTCTACATATAATAGCAATAGAGTTCTAATGCTTCTCAAAACGCGATATAGCACATCATTCCTATGTTTCATGATAAGCTATAATATTCATTGCGAAGTGTCATGTATATCTCGTATTCACTTCAAAAGAATGTAAACGCGACACTTCCATGCTAGGAAATAGCGTTTGCAGATCTCCACGTATCGCAGCAATAGAGTTCTAATGCTTCCTAAAACGCGATATCGCATCTCACTACTATGTTTCATGAGAGGATATAATATTCATTATGGAGTGTTATGTATACCTCGTACTCACTTCAAAAGAATGTAAATGCGACCCTTCCATGCTAGGAAATAGTGTCTGCAGATGTCTACGTATCGTAGCAATAGAGTTCTACTGCTTCTTAGAACGCGAAATCGCATCTCACTTCTATGTTTCATGAAAAGATATAATATTCATTGCGAAGTGTCATCTATACCTCATATTCACTTCAAAAGAATGTAAATGCGACACTTCCATGCTAGGAAATAGTGTTTGCAGATGTCTACGTATCGTAGCAATAGGGTTCTAATGCTTCTTAGAACGCGACATCGCATCTCACTTCTATGTTTCATGATAAGATATAATATTCATTTCGAAGTGTCATGTATATCTCGTATTCACTTCAAAAGAATGTAAACGCGAAACTTCCATGCTTGGAAATTGCGTTTGCAGATGTCTACGTATCGTAGCAATAGATTTCTAATGCTTCTTAAAACGCGATATCGCATCTCACTGCTATGTTTCATGAAAAGGTATAATATTCATTATGGAGTGCTATGTATACCTCGTACTCACTTCAAAAGAGTGTAAATGCGACCCTTCCATGCTAAGAAATAGCGTTTGCAGATGTCTACGTATCGTAGCAATAGAGTTCTAATGCTTCTTAGAACGCGATATCGCATCTCACTTCTATGTTTCACGATAAGATATAATATTCATTACGAAGTGTCATGTATACCTCGTATTCACATCAAAAGAATGTAAGTGCGACACTTCCATGCTAGGAAATAGCGTTTGCAGATGTCTACGTATCGTAGCAATAGAGTTCTAATGCGTCTTAAAGCGAGATGCCGCATTTCATTTCTATGTTTCGTGATAAGATATAATATTCAGTGTGGAGTGTTATGTATACCTCGTATTCACTTCAGTGGAATGTAAGTGGAATGTAAGTGTAATGCTAGGAAATAGAGTTTGCAGATCTCTACGCATATTAGCAATAGAGTTCTAATGCTTCTCAAAACGCGATATAGCACCTCATTCCTATGTTTCATGATAAGATATAATATTCATTGCGAAGTGTCATGTATATCTCGTATTCACTTCAAGAGAATGTAAATGCGACCCTTCCATGCTAGGAAATAGCGTCTGCAGATATCAACGTATCGTAGCAATAGAGTTCTAATGCTTCTTAGAACGCGAAATCGCATCTCACTTCTATGTTTCATGATAAGATATAATATTCATTGCGAAGTGTCATCTATACCTCATATTCACTTCAAAAGAATGTAAATGCGACACTTCCATGCTAGGAAATAGTGTTTGCAGATGTCTACGTATCGTAGCAATAGGGTTCTAATGCTTCTTAGAACGCGACATCGCATCTCACTTCTATGTTTCATGATAAGATATAATATTCATTTCGAAGTGTCATGTATATCTCGTATTCACTTCAAAAGAATGTAAACGCGAAACTTCCATGCTTGGAAATTGCGTTTGCAGATGTCTACGTATCGTAGCAATAGGGTTCTAATGCTTCTTAGAACGCGATATCGCATCTCACTTCTATGTTCCATGATAAGATATAATATTCATTGCGAAGTGTCATGTATACCTCGATTTCACTTCACAAGAATGTAAATGCGACACTTCCTTGCTAGGAAATATTGTTTGCAGATGTCTACGTATCACAGCAATACAGTTCTAATGCTTCTCAAAACTCGTTATAGCATCTCAATTCTATGGTTCCTGATAAGATATAATATTCATTGCGAAGTGTCATGTACACCTCGTATTCACTTCAAAAGAATGTAAATGCGACACTTCCATGCTAGGAAATAGCGTATGCAGCTGTCTACGCGTCGAGGCAATAGAGTTCTAATGCTTCTTAAAACGCGATATCGCATCTCACTTCTATGTTTCATGATAAGATATAATATTCATTGCGAAGTGTCATGTATACCTCGTATTCACTTCAAAAGAATGTAAATGCGACACTTCCATGCTAGGAAGTAGCGTTTGCAGATGTCTACGTATCGTAGCAATAGAGTTCTAGTGCTTCTTAGAACGCGATATCGCATCTCACATCTATGTTTCATGATAAGATATAATATTCATTGCGAAGTGTCATGTATACCTCGTATTCACTTCAAAAGAACGTAAATGCGACACTTCCATGCTAGGAAGTAGCGTTTGCAGATGTCTACATATAATAGCAATAGAGTTCTAATGCTTCTCAAATCGCGATATAGCACATCATTCCTATGTTTCATGATAAGCTATAATATTCATTGCGAAGTGTCATGTATATCTCGTATTCACTTCAAAAGAATGTAAACGCGACACTTCCATGCTAGGAAATAGCGTTTGCAGATGTCTACGTATCGCAGCAATAGAGTTCTAATGCTTCCTAAAACGCGATATCGCATCTCACTTCTATGTTCCATGATAAGATATAATATTCATTGCGACGTGTCATGTATACCTCGATTTCACTTCACAAGAATGTAAATGCGACACTTCCTTGCTAGGAAATATTGTTTGCAGATGTCTACGTATCGTAGCAATAGAGTCCTAATGCGTCTTAAAACGAGATGTCGCATTTCATTTCTATGCTTCGTGATAAGATATAATATTCACTGTGGACTGTTATGTATACCTCGTACTCACTTCAGTGGAATGTAAGTGTAATGCTAGGAAATGGCGTTTGCAGATGTCTACGTATCGCAGCAATAGAGTTCTAATGCTTCTCAAAACGCGATATAGCACCTCATTCCTATGTTTCATGATAAGATATAATATTCATTGCGAAGTGTCATGTATATCTCGTATTCACTTCAAGAGAATGTAAATGCGACCCTTCCATGCTAGGAAATAGCGTCTGCAGATGTCTACGTATCGTAGCAATAGAATTCTATTGCTTCTTAGAACGCGAAATCGCATCTCACTTCTATGTTTCATGATAAGATATAATATTCATTGCGAAGTGTCATCTATACCTCATATTCACTTCAAAAGAATGTGAATGCGACACTTCCATGCTAGGAAATAGTGTTTGCGGATGTCTACGTATCGTAGCAATAGGGTTCTAATGCTTCTTAGAACGCGATATCGCATCTCACTGCTATGTTTCATGATAAGATACAATATTCATTATGGAGTGTTATGTATACCTCGTACTCAATTCAAAAGAATGTAAATGCGACCCTTCCATTCTTGGAAATAGCGTTTGCAGATGTCTACGTATCGTAGCAATATAGTTCTAATGCTTCTTAAAACGCGATAAAGCATCTCACTTCTATGTTTCATGATATGATATAATATTCAGTGCGATTTGTCATGTATACCTCGATTTCACTTCACAAGAATGTAAATGCGACACTTCCTTGCTAGGAAATATTGTTTGCAGATGTCTACGTATCACAGCAATAGAGTACTAATGCTTCTTAAAACGAGATGTCGTATTTCATTTCTATGTTTAATAATAAGATATAATTCTCATTGTGTAATGTTATGTATACCTCGCATTCACTTCAGTGGAATGAAAGTGCCACATGTCCATGCTAGGAAATAGAGTTTGCAGATGTCTACGTATATTAGCAATAGAGTTCCAATGCTTCTCAAAACGCGATATAGCACCTCATTCCTATGTTTCATGATAAGATATAATATTCATTTCGATGTGTCATGTATATCTCGTATTCACTTCAAAAGAATGTAAATGCGACACTTCCATGCTTGGAAATAGCGTTTGCAGATGTCTACGTAACGTAGCAATAGATTTCTGATGCTCCTTAAAACGCGATATCGCATCTCACTGCTATGTTTCATGAAAAGATATAATATTCATTATGGAGTGTTTTGTATACCTCGTACTCACTTCAAAAGAGTGTAAATGCGACCCTTCCATGCTAGGAAATAGCATTTGCAGATGTCTACGTATCGTAGCAATAGAGTTCTAATGCTTCTTAGAACGCGATATCGCATCTCACTTCTGTGTTCCATGATAAGATATAATATTCATTGCGAAGTGTCATGTATACCTCGATTTCACTTCACAAGAATGTAAATGCGACACTTCCTTGCTAGGAAATATTGTTTGCAGATGTCCACGTATCGTAGCAATAGAGTCCTAATGCGTTTTAAAACGAGATGTCGCATTTCATTTCTATGTTTCGTGATAAGATATAATATTCACTGTGGACTGTTATGTATACCTCGTACTCACTTCAGTGGAATGTAAGTGTAATGCTAGGAAATGGCGTTTGCAGATGTCTACGTATCGCAGCAATAGAGTTCTAATGCTTCTCAAAACGCGATATAGCACCTCATTCCTATGTCTCATGATAAGATATAATATTCATTGCGAAGTGTCATGTATACCTCGTATTCACTTCAAAAGAATGTAAATGCGACACTTCCATGCTAGGAAGTAGCGTTTGCAGATGTCTACATATAATAGCAATAGAGTTCTAATGCTTCTCAAAACGCGATATAGCACATCATTCCTATGTTTCATGATAAGCTATAATATTCATTGCGAAGTGTCATGTATATCTCGTATTCACTTCAAAAGAATGTAAACGCGACACTTCCATGCTAGGAAATAGCGTTTGCAGATGTCCACGTATCGCAGCAATAGAGTTCTAATGCTTCCTAAAACGCGATATCGCATCTCACTACTATGTTTCATGAGAGGATATAATATTCATTATGGAGTGTTATGTATACCTCGTACTCACTTCAAAAGAATGTAAATGCGACCCTTCCATGCTAGGAAATAGTGTCTGCAGATGTCTACGTATCGTAGCAATAGAGTTCTACTGCTTCTTAGAACGCGAAATCGCATCTCACTTCTATGTTTCATGAAAAGATATAATATTCATTGCGAAGTGTCATCTATACCTCATATTCACTTCAAAAGAATGTAAATGCGACACTTCGATGCTAGGAAATAGTGTTTGCAGATGTCTACGTATCGTAGCAATAGGGTTCTAATGCTTCTTAGAACGCGACATCGCATCTCACTTCTATGTTTCATGATAAGATATAATATTCATTTCGAAGTGTCATGTATATCTCGTATTCACTTCAAAAGAATGTAAACGCGAAACTTCCATGCTTGGAAATTGCGTTTGCAGATGTCTACGTATCGTAGCAATAGATTTCTAATGCTTCTTAAAACGCGATATCGCATCTCACTGCTATGTTTCATGAAAAGGTATAATATTCATTATGGAGTGTTATGTATACCTCGTACTCACTTCAAAAGAGTGTAAATGCGACCCTTCCATGCTAAGAAATAGCGTTTGCAGATGTCTACGTATCGTAGCAATAGAGTTCTAATGCTTCTTAGAACGCGATATCGCATCTCACTTCTATGTTTCATGATAAGATATAATATTCATTACGAAGTGTCATGTATACCTCGTATTCACATCAAAAGAATGTAAGTGCGACACTTCCATGCTAGGAAATAGCGTTTGCAGATGTCTACGTATCGTAGCAATAGAGTTCTAATGCGTCTTAAAGCGAGATGCCGCATTTCATTTCTATGTTTCGTGATAAGATATAATATTCAGTGTGGAGTGTTATGTATACCTCGTATTCACTTCAGTGGAATGTAAGTGGAATGTAAGTGTAATGCTAGGAAATAGAGTTTGCAGATCTCTACGCATATTAGCAATAGTGTTCTAATGCTTCTCAAAACGCGATATAGCACCTCATCCCTATGTTTCATGATAAGATATAATATTCATTGCGAAGTGTCATGTATATCTCGTATTCACTTCAAGAGAATGTAAATGCGACCCTTCCATGCTAGGAAATAGCGTCTGCAGATATCTACGTATCGTAGCAATAGAGTTCTAATGCTTCTTAGAACGCGAAATCGCATCTCACTTCTATGTTTCATGATAAGATATAATATTCATTGCGAAGTGTCATCTATACCTCATATTCACTTCAAAAGAATGTAAATGAGACACTTCCATGCTAGGAAATAGTGTTTGCAGATGTCTACGTATCGTAGCAATAGGGTTCTAATGCTTCTTAGAACGCGATATCGCATCTCACTTCTATGTTCCATGATAAGATATAATATTCATTGCGAAGTGTCATGTATACCTCGATTTCACTTCACAAGAATGTAAATGCGACACTTCCTTGCTAGGAAATATTGTTTGCAGATGTCTACGTATCACAGCAATACAGTTCTAATGCTTCTCAAAACTCGTTATAGCATCTCAATTCTATGGTTCCTGATAAGATATAATATTCATTGCGAAGTGTCATGTACACCTCGTATTCACTTCAAAAGAATGTAAATGCGACACTTCCATGCTAGGAAATAGCGTATGCAGCTGTCTACGCGTCGAGGCAATAGAGTTCTAATGCTTCTTAAAACGCGATATCGCATCTCACTTCTATGTTTCATGATAAGATATAATATTCATTGCGAAGTGTCATGTATACCTCGTATTCACTTCAAAAGAATGTAAATGCGACACTTCCATGCTAGGAAGTAGCGTTTGCAGATGTCTACGTATCGTAGCAATAGAGTTCTAGTGCTTCTTAGAACGCGATATCGCATCTCACATCTATGTTTCATGATAAGATATAATATTCATTGCGAAGTGTCATGTATACCTCGTATTCACTTCAAAAGAACGTAAATGCGACACTTCCATGCTAGGAAGTAGCGTTTGCAGATGTCTACATATAATAGCAATAGAGTTCTAATGCTTCTCAAATCGCGATATAGCACATCATTCCTATGTTTCATGATAAGCTATAATATTCATTGCGAAGTGTCATGTATATCTCGTATTCACTTCAAAAGAATGTAAACGCGACACTTCCATGCTAGGAAATAGCGTTTGCAGATGTCTACGTATCGCAGCAATAGAGTTCTAATGCTTCCTAAAACGCGATATCGCATCTCACTACTATGTTTCATGAGAGGATATAATATTCATTATGGAGTGTTATGTATACCTCGTACTCACTTCAAAGGAATGTAAATGCGACCCTTCCATGCTAGGAAATAGCGTCTGCAGATGTCTACGTATCGTAGCAATAGGGTTCTAATGCTTCTTAGAACGCGATATCGCATCTCACTTCTATGTTTCATGATAAGATATAATATTCATTTCGAAGTGTCATGTATATCTCGTATTCACTTCAGAAGAATGTAAACGCGAAACTTCCATGCTTGGAAATTGCGTTTGCAGATCTCTACGTATCGTAGCAATAGATTTCTAATGCTTCTTAAAACGCGATATCGCATCTCACTGCTATGTTTCATGAAAAGGTATAATATTCATTATGGAGTGTTATGTATACCTCGTACTCACTTCAAAAGAGTGTAAATGCGACCCTTCCATGCTAGGAAATAGCGTTTGCAGATGTCTACGTATCGTAGCAATAGAGTTCTAATGCTTCTTAGAACGCGATATCGCATCTCACTTCTATGTTTCATGATAAGATATAATATTCATTACGAAGTGTCATGTATACCTCGTATTCACATCAAAAGAATGTAAGTGCGACACTTCCATGCTAGGAAATAGCGTTTGCAGATGTCTACGTATCGTAGCAATAGAGTTCTAATGCGTCTTAAAACGCGATATCGCATCTCACTTCTATGTTCCATGATAAGATATAATATTCATTGCGTAGTGTCATGTATACCTCATATTCACTTCAAAAGAATGTAAATGCGACACTTCCATGCTAGGAAATAGTGTTTGCAGATGTCTACGTATCGTAGCAATAGGGTTCTAATGCTTCTTAGAACGCGATATCGCATCTCACTTCTATGTTCCATGATAAGATATAATATTCATTGCGTAGTGTCATGTATACCTCGATTTCACTTCACAAGAATGTAAATGCGACACTTCCTTGCTAGTAAATATTGTTTGCAGATGTCTACGTATCGTAGCAATAGAGTCCTAATGCGTCTTAAAACGAGATGTCGCATTTCATTTCTATGTTTCGTGATAAGATATAATATTCACTGTGGACTGTTATGTATACCTCGTACTCACTTCAGTGGAATGTAAGTGAAATGCTAGGAAATGGCGTTTGCAGATGTCTACGTATCGCAGCAATAGAGTTCTAATGCTTCTCAAAACGCGATATAGCACCTCATTCCTATGTCTCATGATAAGATATAATATTCATTGCGAAGTGTCATGTATACCTCGTACTCACTTCAAAAGAATGTAAATGCGACCCTTCCATGCTAGGAAATAGTGTCTGCAGATGTCTACGTATCGTAGCAATAGAGTTCTAATGCGTCTTAAAACGAGATGCCGCATTTCATTTCTATGTTTCGTGATAAGATATAATATTCAGTGTGGAGTGTTATGTACACCTCGTATTCACTTCAGTGGAATGTAAGTGGAATGTAAGTGTAATGCTAGGAAATAGAGTTTGCAGATCTCTACGCATATTAGCAATAGAGTTCTAATGCTTCTCAAAACGCGATATAGCACCTCATTCCTATGTTTCATGATAAGATATAATATTCATTGCGAAGTGTCATGTATATCTCGTATTCACTTCAAGAGAATGTAAATGCGACCCTTCCATGCTAGGAAATAGCGTCTGCAGATGTCTACGTATCGTAGCAATAGAGTTCTAATGCTTCTTAGAACGCGAAATCGCATCTCACTTCTATGTTTCATGATAAGATATAATATTCATTGCGAAGTGTCATCTATACCTCATATTCACTTCAAAAGAATGTAAATGAGACACTTCCATGCTAGGAAATAGTGTTTGCAGATGTCTACGTATCGTAGCAATAGGGTTCTAATGCTTCTTAGAACGCGATATCGCATCTCACTTCTATGTTCCATGATAAGATATAATATTCATTGCGAAGTGTCATGTATACCTCGATTTCACTTCACAAGAATGTAAATGCGACACTTCCTTGCTAGGAAATATTGTTTGCAGATGTCTACGTATCACAGCAATAGAGTACAAATGATTCTTAAAACGAGATGTCGCATTTCATTTCTATGTTTCGTAATAAGATATAATATTCATTGTGTAATGTTACGTATGCCTCGTATTCACTTCAAAAGAATGTAAATGCGACACTTCCATGCTAGGAAATAGCGTTTGCAGATGTATACGTATCGTAGCAATAGAGTTCTAATGCTTCTTAAAATGCGATATCGCATCTCACTGCTATGTTTCATGATAAGATACAATATTCATTATGGAGTGTTATGTATACCTCGTACTCAATTCAAAAGAATGTAAATGCGACACTTCCATTCTTGGAAATAGCGTTTGCAGATGTCTACGTATCGCAGCAATAGAGTTCTAATGCCTCTCAAAACGCGATATAGCACCTCATTCCTATGTCTCATGATAAGATATAATATTCATTGTAAAGTGTCATGTATATCTCGTATTCACTTCAAAAGAATGTAAATGCGACACTTCCATGCTAGGAAATAGCGTTTGCAGATGTCTACGTATCGCAGCAATAGAGTTCTAATGCTCCCTAAAATGAGTTATCGCACATCTCTTCTATGTTTCATGATAAGGTATAATATTCATTGCGAAGTGTCATGTATACCTCGTATTCACTTCAAAAGAATGTAAATGCGACACTTCCTTGCTAGGAAATATTGTTTGCAGATGTCTACGTATCACAGCAATAGAGTACTAATGCCTCTTAAAACGAGATGTCGTATTTCATTTCTATGTTTCATAATAAGATATAATACTCATTGTGTAATGTTATGTATACCTCGTATTCACTTCAGTGGAATGTAAGTGCCACATGTCCGTGCTAGGAAATAGAGTTTGGAGATGTCTACGTATATTAGCAATAGAGTTCTAATGCTTCTCAAAACGCTATATAGCACCTCATTCCTATGTTTCATGATAAGATATAATATTCATTATGGAGTGTTATGTATACCTCGTACTCACTTCAAAAGAGTGTAAATGCGACCCTTCCATGCTAGGAAATAGCTTTTGCAGATGTCTGCGTGTCGCAGCAATAGAGTTCTAATGCTTCTTAGAACGCGATATCGCATCTCACTTCTATGTTCCATGATAAGATATAATATTCATTGCGAAGTGTCATGTATACCTCGTATTCACTTCAACAGAATGCACATGCGCCACTTGCATGCTAGGAAATATTGTTTGCAGGTGTCTACGTATCGTAGCAATAGAGTTCTAATGCTTCTTAAAACCCAATATCGCATCTCACTTCTATGTTTCATGATAAGATATAATATTCATTATGAAGTGTCATGTATACTTCGTATTCACTTCAAAGGAATGTAAATGCGACACTTCCTTGCTAGGAAATATTGTTTGCAGATGTCTACGTATCGTTGCAATAGAGTTCTAATGCTTCTTAAAACGCGATATCACATCTCACCTCTATGTTTCGTGATAAGATATAATATTCATTGCGAAGTGTCATGTATACCTCGTATTCACTTCAAAAGAATGTAAATGCGAAACTTGCATGCTAGGAAATAGCGTTTGCAGATATCTACGTATCGTTGCAATACAGTTCTAATGCTTCTTAAAACGCGATATCGCATCTCATTTCTATGTTTCATGATAAAATATAATATTCATTGCGAAGTGTCATGTATACCTCGTATTCACTTCAATGGAATGTAAATGCGACACTTCCATGCTAGGAAATAACGTTTGCAGACGTCTACGTATCGTAGCAAGAGTGTTCTAATACTTCTTAAAACGAGATGTCGCATTTCATTTCTATGTTTTATGGTAAGACATAATATTCATTGCGAAGTGTCATGTATACCTCGTATTCGCTTCAACAGAATGTAAATGCGCCACTTGCATGCTAGGAAATATTGATTGCAGATGTCTACGTATCGTAGCAATAGAGTTCTAATGCTTCTTAAAACCCAATATCGCATCTCACTTCTATGTTTCATGATAAGATATAATATTCATTATGAAGTGTCATGTATACTTCGTATTCACTTCAAAGGAATGTAAATGCGACACATCCTTGCTAGGAAATATTGTTTGCAGACGTCTACGTATCGTAGCAAGAGTGTTCTAATACTTCTTAAAACGAGATGTCGCATCTCACCTCTATGTTTCATGATAAGATATAATATTCATTGCGAAGTGTCATGTATACCTCGTATTCACTTCAAAAGAATGTAAATGCGACACTTGCATGCTAGGAAATAGCGTTTGCAGATGTCTACGTATCGTTGCAATACAGTTCTAATGCTTCTTAAAACGCGATATCGCATCTCACTTCTATGTTTCATGATAAGATATAATATTCATTGCGAAGTGTCATGTATACCTCGTATTCACTTCAAAAGAATGTAAATGCGAAACTTGCATGCTAGGAAATAGCGTTTCCAGATGACCACGTATCGTAAGAATGGAGTTCTAATACTTCCTAAAACGAGATATCGCATCTCATTTCTATGTTTCATGATAAGATATAATATCCATTGCGAAGTGTCATGCATACCTCGTATTCACTTCAATGGAATGTAAATGCGACACTTCCTTGCTAGGAAATAGAGTTTGCAGATGTCTACGTATATTAGCAATAGAGTTCTAATGCTTCTCAAAACGCGATATAGTGCCTCATTCCTATGTTTCATGATAAGATATAATATTCATTGCGAAGTTTCATGCATATCTCGTATTCACTTCAACAGAATGTAAATGCGCCACTTGCATGCTAGGAAATATTGTTTGCAGATGTCTACGTATCGTAGCAAGAGTGTTCTAATACTTCTTAAAACGAGATGTCGCATTTCATTTCTATGTTTCATGATAAGACATAATATTCATTGCGAAGTGTCATGTATACCTCGTATTCACTTCAAAAGGATGTAAATGCGACACTCCCTTACTAGGAAATATCGTTTCCAGACGACTACGTGTCGAAACAATAGAGTTCTAATGATTCGTAGAACGCGATGTCGCATCTCACTTCTATGTTTCGTGATAAGATATAATATTCATTGTGGAGTGTTATGTATACCTGGTATTCACTTCAAGAGAATGTAAATGCGACACTTCCTTGCTAGGAAATATTGTTTGCAGATGTCTACGTATCATAGCAATAGAGTTCTAATGCTTCTTAAAATGAGAAGTCGTATTTCATTTCTATGTTTCGTAATAAGATGTAATATTCATTGTGGAATCTTATGTATACCTCGTATTCACTTCAAAAGAATGTAAATGCGACACTTCCTTGCTAGGAAATAACATTTGCAGATGTCTACGCATCGTAAGAATAGAGATCTAATGCTTCTTAAAACGGGATATCGTATCTCACTGCTATGATTCATGATAAGATATAATATTCATTATGGAGTGTCATGTATACCTCATATTCACTTCAAAGGAATGTAAATACGAATCTTCCGTGCTAGGAAATAGCGTTTCCAGACCACGTATCGAAAGAATAGAGTTCTAATACTTCTTAAAACGAGATGTCGCATCTCATTTATATGTTTCATGATAAGATATAATATCCATTGCGAAATGTCATGTATACCTCGTATTCACTTGAATGGAATGTAAATGCGACATTTCCTTGCTAGGAAATAGAGTTTGCAGATGTCTACGTATATTAGCAAGGGAGTTCTAATGCTTCTCAAAACGCGATACAGCACCTCATTCCTATGTTTCATGATAAGATATAATATTCACTGCGAAGTGTCATGTATATCTCGTATTCACTTCAAAAGAATGTAAATGCGACACTTCCATGCTAGGAAATAGCCTTTGCAGATGTCTACGTATCGTAGCAACAGAGTTCTAATGCTTCTTAGAGCGCGATATCGCATCTCACATCTATGTTTCATGATAAGATATAATATCCATTGCGAAGTGTCATGTATACCTCGTATTCACTTCAAAAGGATGTAAATGCGACACTTCCTTACTAGGAATTAGCGTTTCCAGACGACTACGTGTCGAAACAATAGAGTTCTAATGATTCGTAGAACGCGATATCGCATCTCACTTCTATGTTTCGTGATAAGATATAATATTCATTGTGGAGTGTTATGTATACCTGGTATTCACTTCAAGAGAATGTAAATGCGACACTTACTGGCTAGGAAATGTTGTTTGCAGATGTCTACGTATCGAAGCAATAGAGTTCTAATGCTTCTTAAAATGAGAAGTCGTATTTCATTTCTATGTTTCGTAATAAGATGTAATATTCATTGTGGAATGTTATGTATACCTCGTATTCACTTCAAATGAATGTTAATGCGACACTTCCTTGCTAGGAAATAACATTTGCAGATGTCTACGCATCGTAGGAATAGAGTTCTAATGCTTCCTAAAACGGGATATCGTATCTCACTGCTATGATTCACGATAAGATATAATATTCATTATGGAGTGTCATGTATACCTCATATTCACTTCAAAAGAATGTAAATACGTATCTTCCGTGCTAGGAAATAGCGTTTCCAGACCACGTATCGAAAGAATAGAGTTCTAATACTTCTTAAAACGAGATGTCGCATCTCATTTCTATGTTTCATGATAAGATATAATATCCATTGCGAAGTGTCATGTATACCTGGTATTCACTTCAAGAGAATGTAAATGCGACACCTCCTTGCTAGGAAATATTGTTTGCAGATGTCTATGTATCGAAGCAATAGGGTTCTAATGCTTCTCAAAACGCGATGTCGCATCTCATTACTACGTTTCATGGTCAGATATAATATTCATTGCGAAGTGTCATGTATACCTCGTATTCACTTCAAATGAATGTAAATGCGACACTTCCTGGCTAGGAAATATTGTTTGCAGATGTCTACGTATCGTAGCAATAGAGTTCTAATGCTTCTTAAAATGAGAAGTCGTATTACATTTCTATGTTTCGTAATAAGATGTAATATTCATTGTGGAATGTTATGTATACCTCGTATTCACTTCAAAAGAATGTAAATGCCACACTTCCTTGCTAGGAAATAACATTTGCAGATGTCTACGCATCGTAGGAATAGAGTTCTAATGCTTCTTAAAACGGGATATCGTATCTCACTGCTATGATTCATGATAAGATATAATATTCATTGCGAAGTGTCATGTATATCTCGTATTCACTTCAAAAGAATGTAAAAACGAAACTTCCGTGCTAGGAAATAGCGTTTCCAGACCACGTATCGTAAGAATGGGGTTCTAATACTTCCTAAAACGAGATATCGCATCTCATTTCTATGTTTCATGATAAGATATAATATCCATTGCGAAGTGTCATGCATACCTCGTATTCACTTCAATGGAATGTAAATGCGACATTTCCTTGCTAGGAAATAGAGTTTGCAGATGTCTACGTATATTAGCAATAGAGTTCTAATGCTTCTCAAAACGCGATATAGCACCGCATTCCTATGTTTCATGATAAGATATAATATTCATCGCGAAGTGTCATGTATACCTCGTATTCACTTCAAAAGAATGTAAATGCGACACTTGCATGCTAGGAAATAGCGTTTGCAGATGTCTACGTATCGTAGCAACAGAGTTCTAATGCTTCTTAAAACGAGATGTCGCAACTCTCTTCTCTGTTTCGTAATAAGATATAATATTCATTGTGTAATGTTATGTATACCTCGTATTCACTTCAATGGAATGTAAGTGCGACATTTCCATGGTAGGAAATAGGATTTGCAGATGTCTACGTATATTAGCAATAGAGTTCTAATGCTTCTCAAATCGCAATATAGCACCTCATTCCTATGTTTTATGATAAGATATAATATTCATTGTGGAGTGTTATGTATACCTCGTATTCACTTCAAAAGAATGTAAATGCGACACTTCCTTGCTAGGAAATAACATTTCCAAATGTCTACGCATCGTAGCAATATAGTTCTAGCGCTTCGTAAATCGCGATATCGCATCTCACTTCTATGTTTCATGATAAGATATAATATTCATTGCGAAGTGTCATGTATACATCGTATTCACTTCAAATGAATGTAAATGCGAAACTTCCATGCTAGCAAATAGCGTTTGCAGATGTCTACGTATCGTAGCAATAGAGCTCTAATGCTTCTTAAAACGCGATATCACATCTCACTTCTATGTTTCGAGATAAGATATAATATTCATTGTGGAGTGTTATGTATACCTCGTATTCACTTCAAAAGAATGTAAATGCGACACTTCCGTGCTAGGAAATAGCCTTTGCAGATGTCTACGTATCGTAGCAATAGAGTTGTAATGCTACTTAAAACGAGATGTCGCATTTCATTTCTATGTTTCGTGATAAGATATAATATTCATTGCGGAGTGTTATGTATACCTCGTATTCACTTCAAAGGATGTAAATGCGACACTTGCTTGATTGGAAATAACATTTGCAGATGTCTACCCATCGTAGCAATAGAGTTCTAACGCTCCTTAAATCGCAATATCGCATCTCACTTCTATGTTTCATGATATGATAAAATATCCATTGCGAAGTGTCATGTATACCTGGTATTCACTTCAAAAGAATGTAAATGCGACACTTCCTTGCTAGGAAATAGCGTTTCCAGATGTCTACGTATCGGAGCAATAGAGTTCTGATCCTACTTAAAACGAGATGTCGCATCTCATTTCTATGTTTCATGATATGATAAAATATCCATTGCGAAGTGTAATGCATACCTCGTATTCACTTCAATGGAATGTAAATGCGACACTTCCATGCTAGGAAATAGCGCTCGCAGGTGTCTACGTATCGTAGCAATAGGGTTCTAATGCTTCTTAGAACGCGATATCGCATCTCACTTCTATGTTTCATGATAAGATATAATATTCATTGCGAAGTGTCATGTACCCCTCGTATTCACATCAAAAGAATGTAAATGCGACACTTGCTCGCTAGGAAATAGCGTTTCCAGATGATCACGTATCGAAAGAATAGAGTTCTAATACTTCTTAAAACGAGATGTAGCATCTCATTTCTATGTTTTATAATAATATATAATATCCATTGCGAAGTGTCATGTATACCTCGTATTCACTTCAAAAGAATGTAAATGCGAAACTTCCATGCTAGGAAATAGCGTTTGCAGATGTCTACGTATCGTAGCAATAGAGTTCTAATGCTCCTCAAAATGCGATATAGCACCTCATTCCTATGTTTCATGATAAGATATAATATTCATTGCGAAGTGTCATGTATATCTCGTATTCACTTCAAAAGAAAGTAAATGCGACACTTCCATGCTAGGAAATAGCGTTTGCAGATGTCTACGTATCGCAGCAATAGAGTTCTAATGCTTCCTATATCGCGATATCGCATCTCACTGCTATGCTTCATGAGAAGATATAATATTCATTATGGAGTGTTATGTATACCTCGTACTCACTTCAAAAGAATGTAAATGCGACACTTCCATGCTAGGAAATAGCGTTTGCAGATGTCTACGTATCGAGGCAATAGAGTTCTAACGCTTCCTAAATCTCGATAATGCATCTTACTTCTATGTTTCATGATAAGATATAATATTCATTGCGAAGTGTCATGTATATCTCGTATTCACTTCAAAAGAATGTAAATGCGACACTTCCATGCTAGGAAGTAGCGTTTGCAGATGTCTACGTATCGTAGCAATAGGGTTCTAATGCTTCTTAAAACGCGATATAGCATCTCACTTCTATGTTTCATGATAAGATATAATATTCATTGCGAAGTGTCATGTATACCTCGTATTCACTTCAAAAGAATGTAAATGCGAAACTTCCATGCTAGAAAATAGCGTTTGCAGATGTCTACGTATCGTAGCGATAGAGTTCTAATGCTTCTTAAAACGAGATGTCGCATTTCATTTCCATGTTTCGTAATAAGGTATAATATTCATTGTGGAGTGTCATGTATACCTCGTACTCACATCACAAGAATGTAAATGCGACACATCCATGCAAGGAAATAGCGTTTGCAGATGTCAACGTATATTACCAATAGAGATCTAATGCTTCTCAATACGCGATATCGCATCTCACTTCTATCTTTCATGATAAGATATAATATTTATTGCGAAGTGTCATGTATACCTCGTATTCACTTCAAAAGAATGTAAATGCGACACTTCCATGCTAGGAAGTAGCGTTTGCAGATGTCTACGTATCGTAGCAATAGGGTTCTAATGCTTCTTAAAACGCGATATCGCATCTCACTTCTATCTTTCATGATAAGATACAATATTTATTGCGAAGTGTCATGTATACCTCGTATTCACTTCAAAAGAATGTAAATGCGACACTTCCATGCTAAGAAATAGCGTTTTCAGATGTCTACGTATCCTAGCAATAGAGTTCTAATGCTTCTCAAAACGAGATATCGCAAATCATTCCTATGTTTCATGATAAGATGTAATATTCATTATGAAGTGTCATGTATACCTCGTATTCACTTCAAAAGAATGTAAATGCGACATTTCCTTGCTAGGAAATAGAGTTTGCAGATGTCTACGTATATTAGCAATAGAGTTCTAATGCTTCTCAAAACGCGATATAGCACCCCATTCCTATGTTTCATGATAAGATATAATATTCATTGCGAAGTGTCATGTATACCTCGTATTCACTTCAAAAGAATGTAAATGCGACACTTGCATGCTAGGAAATAGCGTTTGCAGATGTCTACATATCGTAGCAACATAGTTCTAATGCTTCTTAAAACGAGATGTCGCAACTCTCTTCTCTGTTTCGTAATAAGATATAATATTCATTGTGTAATGTTATGTATACCTCGTATTCACTTCAATGGAATGTAAGTGCGACATTTCCATGGTAGGAAATAGAGTTTGCAGTTGTCTACGTATATTAGCAATAGAGTTCTAATGCTTCTCAAAACGCAATATAGCACCTCATTCCTATGTTTCATGATAAGATATAATATTCATTGCGAAGTGTCATGTATACCTCGTATTCACTTCAAAAGAATGTAAATGCGACGCTTCCATGCTAGGAAATAGCGTATGCAGATGTCTACGTATCACAGCAATAGAGTACTTATGCTTCTGAATACGAGATGTCGCATCTCATTTCTATGTTTCATGATAAGATATAATATTCATTGCGAAGTGTCATGTATACCTCGTATTCACTTCAAAAGAATGTAAATGCGACACTTCCATGCTAGGAAATAGCGTATGCAAATGTCTACGTATCACAGCAATAGAGATCTAATGCTTCTTAAAACGAGATGCCGCATTTCATTTCTATGTTTCGTGATAAGATATAATATTCATTGTGGAGTGTTATATATACCTCGTATTCACTTCAAAAGAATGTAAATGCGACACTTCCTTGCTAGGAAATAACATTTCCAGATGTCTACGCATCGTAGCAATATAGTTCTAGCGCTTCGTAAATCGCGATATCGCATCTCACTTCTATGTTTCGTGATAACATATAATATTCATTGTAGAGTGTTATGTATACCTCGTATTCACTTCAAAAGAATGTAAATGCGACACTTCCATGCTAGGAAATAGCGTTTGCAGATGTCTACGTATCGTAGCAATAGAGTTCTAATGCTTCTTAAAATGCGATATCGCATCTCGTTTCTATGTTTCATGATCAGATATAATATTCATTGCGAAGTGTCATGTATACCTCGTACTCACTTCAAAAGAATGTAAATGCGACCCTTCCATGCTAGGAAATAGCGTTTGCAGATGTCTACGTATCGTAGCAATGGAGTTCTAATGCTTCTTAGAACGCGATATCGCATCTCACATCTATGTTTCATGATAAGTTATAATATTCATTGCGAAGTGTCATGTATACCTCGTATTCACTTCAATTGAATGTAAGTGCGACATTTCCATGGTAGGAAATAGAGTTTGCAGATGTCTACGTATATTAGCAATAGAGTTCTAATGCTTCTCAAAACGCAATATAGCACCTCATTCCTACGTTTCATGATAAGATATAATATTCATTGCGAAGTGACATGTATACCTCGTGTTCGCTTCAAATGAATGTAAATGCGACACTTCCATGCTAGGAAATAGCGTTTGCAGATGTCTACGTATCGTAGCAATAGAGATCTAATGCTTCTTAAAACCAGATGCCGCATTTCATTTCTATGTTTCGTGATAAGATATAATATTCATTGTGGAGTGTTATATATACATCGTATTCACTTCTAAAGAATGTAAATGCGACACTTCCTTGCTAGGAAATAACATTTCCAGATGTCTACGCATCGTAGCAATATAGTTCTAGCGCTTCGTAAATCGCGATATCGCATCTCACTTCTATGTTTCGTGATAACATATAATATTCATTGTAGAGTGTTATGTATACCTCGTATTCACTTCAAAAGAATGTAAATGCGACACTTCCGTGCTAGGAAATAGCGCTCGCAGGTGTCTACGTATCGTAGCAATAGGGTTCTAATGCTTCTTAGAACGCGATATCGCATCTAACTTCTATGTTTCATGATAAGATATAATATTCATTGCGAAGTGTCATGTATACCTCGTATTCACTTCAAAAGAATGTAAATGCGACACTTCCTCGCTAGGAAATAGCGTTTCCAGATGTCAACGTATCGTAGCAATAGAGTTCTAATGCTTCTTAGAACGAGATGTCGCATTTCATTTCTATGTTTCGTAATTAGATATAATATTCATTGTGGTGTGTCATGTATACCTCGTATTCACTTCAAGAGGATGTAAGTGCGACACTTCCTTGCTAGGAAATATTGTTTGCAGATGCCTACGTATCGTATCAATAGAGTTCTAATGCTTCTTAAAACGCGATATCGCATCTCACTGCTATGTTTCATGAGAAGATATAATATTCATTATGGAGTGTTATGTATACCTCGTACTCACTTCAAAAGAATGTAAATGCGACCCTTCCATGCTAGGAAATAGCCTTTGCAGATGTCTACGTATCGTAGCAATAGAGTTCTAATGCTTCTTAGAAAGCGATATCGCATCTCACTTCTATGTTTCATGATAAGATATAATATTCATTGCGAAGTGTCATGTATACCTCGTATTCACTTCAATAGAATGTAAATAAGACACTTCCATGCTAGGAAATAGCGTTTGCAGATGTCTACGTATCGTAGCAATAGAGTTCTAATGCTGCTTAGAACGCGATATCGCATCTCACTTCTATGTTTCATGATAAGATATAATATACATTGCGATGTGTCATGTATACCTCGTATTCACTTCAAAAGAATGTAAATGCGACACTTCCATGCTAGGAAATAGCGTATGCAGATGTCTACGTATCACAGCAATAGAGTACTTATGCTTCTGAATACGAGATGTCGCATCTCACTTCTATGTTTCATGATAAGATATAATATTCATTGCGTAGTGTCATGTATACCTCGTATTCACTTCAAAAGAATGTAAATGCGACACTTCCATGCTAGGAAATAGCGTATGCAAATGTCTACGTATCACAGCAATAGAGTACTTATGCTTCTGAATACGAGATGTCGTATTTCATTTCTATGTTTCGTAATAAGATATAATATTCATTGCGAAGTGTCATGTATACCTCGTATTCACTTCAATTGAATGTAAGTGCGACATTTCCATGGTAGGAAATAGAGTTTGCAGATGTCTACGTATATTAGCAATAGAGTTCTAATGCTTCTCAAAACGCAATATAGCACCTCATTCCTACGTTTCATGATAAGATATAATATTCATTGCGAAGTGTCATGTATACCTCGTGTTCGCTTCAAATGAATGTAAATGCGACACTTCCATGCTAGGAAATAGCGTTTGCAGATGTCTACGTATCGTAGCAATAGAGATCTAATGCTTCTTAAAACGAGATGCCGCATTTCATTTCTATGTTTCGTGATAAGATATAATATTCATTGTGGAGTGTTATATATACCTCGTATTCACTTCAAAAGAATGTAAATGCGACACTTCCTTGCTAGGAAATAACATTTCCAGATGTCTACGCATCGTAGCAATATAGTTCTAGCGTTTCGTAAATCGCGATATCGCATCTCACTTCTATGTTTCGTGATAACATATAATATTCATTGTAGAGTGTTATGTATACCTCGTATTCACTTCAAAAGAATGTAAATGCGACACTTCCATGCTAGGAAATAGCGTTTGCAGATGTCTACGTATCGTAGCAATAGAGTTCTAATGCTTCTTAAAATGCGATATCGCATCTCATTTCTATGTTTCATGATCAGATATAATATTCATTGCGAAGTGTCATGTATACCTCGTACTCACTTCAAAAGAATGTAAATGCGACCCTTCCATGCTAGGAAATAGCGTTTGCAGATGTCTACGTATCGTAGCAATGGAGTTCTAATGGTTCTTAGAACGCGATATCGCATCTCACTTCTATGTTTCATGATAAGTTATAATATTCATTGCGAAGTGTCATGTATACCTCGTATTCACTTCAATTGAATGTAAGTGCGACATTTCCATGGTAGGAAATAGAGTTTGCAGATGTCTACGTATATTAGCAATAGAGTTCTAATGCTTCTCAAAACGCAATATAGCACCTCATTCCTACGTTTCATGATAAGATATAATATTCATTGCGAAGTGTCATGTACACCTCGTGTTCGCTTCTAATGAATGTAAATGCGACACTTCCATGCTAGGAAATAGCGTTTGCAGATGTCTACGTATCGTAGCAATAGAGATCTAATGCTTCTTAAAACGAGATGCCGCATTTCATTTCTATGTTTCGTGATAAGATATAATATTCATTGTGGAGTGTTATATATACATCGTATTCACTTCAAAAGAATGTAAATGCGACACTTCCTTGCTAGGAAATAACATTTCCAGATGTCTACGCATCGTAGCAATATAGTTCTAGCGCTTCGTAAATCGCGATATCGCATCTCACTTCTATGTTTCGTGATAACATATAATATTCATTGTAGAGTGTTATGTATACCTCGTATTCACTTCAAAAGAATGTAAATGCGACACTTCCATGCTAGGAAATAGCGTTTGCAGATGTCTACGTATCGTAGCAATAGAGTTCTAATGCTTCTTAAAATGCGATATCGCATCTCATTTCTATGTTTCATGATCAGATATAATATTCATTGCGAAGTGTCATGTATACCTCGCATTCACTTCAAAAGAATGTAAATAAGACACTTCCATGCTAGGAAATAGCGTTTGCAGATGTCTACGTATCGTAGAAATAGAGTTCTAATGCTTCTTAAAACGCGATATAGCATCTCACTTCCATGTTTCATGATAAGGTATAATATTCATTGCGAAGTGTCATGTATACCTCGTATTCACTTCAAATGAATGTAAATGCGACACTTCCCTGCTAGGAAGTAGAGTTTGCAGATGTCTACGTATCGTAGCAATAGAGTTCTAATGCTTCTTAAAATGCGATATCGCATCTCACGTCTATGTTTCATGATAAGGTACAATATTCATTGCGAAGTGTCATGTATACCTCGTATTCACTTCAAATGAATGTAAATGCGACACTTCCCTGCTAGGAAGTAGAGTGTGCAGATGTCTACGTATCGAAGCAATAGGGTTCTACTGCTTCTCAAAATGCGATGTCGCATCTCATTTCTATGTTTCAAGATCAGATATAATATTCATTGCGAAGTGTCATGTATACCTCGTATTCACATCAAAAGAATGTAAATGCGACCCTTCCATGCTAGGAAATAGCGTTTGCAGATGTCTACGTATCGTAGCAATGGAGTTCTAATGCTTATTAGAACGCGATATCGCATCTCACTTCTATGTTTCATGATAAGATATAATATTCATTGCGAAGTGTCATGTATACCTCGTATTCACTTCAATTGAATGTAAATGCGAAACTTCCATGCTAGCAAATAGCGTTTGCAGATGTCTACGTATCGTAGCATTAGAGCTCTAATGCTTCTTAAAACGCGATATCACATCTCACTTCTATGTTTCGAGATAAGATATAATATTCATTGTGGAGTGTTATGTATACCTCGCATTCACTTCAAAAGAATGTAAATGCGACACTTCCGTGCTAGGAAATAGCGCTCGCAGGTGTCTACGTATCGTAGCAATAGGGTTCTAATGCTTCTTAGAACGCGATATCGCATCTCACTTCTATGTTTCATGATAAGATATAATATTCATTGCGAAGTGTCATGTATACCTCGTATTCACTTCAAAAGAATGTAAATGCGACACTTCCTCGCTAGGAAATAGCGTTTCCAGATGATCGCGTATCGAAAGAATAGAGTTCTAATACTTCTTAAAACGAGATGTAGCATCACATTTCTATGTTTCATAATAATATATAATATCCATTGCGAAGTGTCATGTATACCTCGTATTCACTTCAAAAGAATGTAAATGCGAAACTTCCATGCTAGGAAATAGCGTTTGCAGATGTCTACGTACCGTAGCGATAGAGTTCTAATGCTTCTTAAAACGAGATGTCGCATTTCATTTCCATGTTTCGTAATAAGATATAATATTCATTGTGGAGTGTCATGTATACCTCGTACTCACATCACAAGAATGTAAATGCGACACATCCATGCAAGGTAATAGCGTTTGCAGATGTCAACGTATATTTGCAATAGAGATCTAATGCTTCTCAATACGCGATATCGCATCTCATTCCTATCTTTCATGATAAGATATAATATTTATTGCGAAGTGTCATGTATACCTCGTATTCGCTTCAAAAGAATGTAAATGCGACACTTCCATGCTAGGAAATAGCGTTTGCAGATGTCAACGTATCGTAGCAATAGAGTTCTAATGCTTCTTAGAAAGCGATATCGCATCTCACTTCTATGTTTCATGATAAGATATAATATTCATTGCGAAGTGTCATGTATACCTCGTATTCACTTCAATAGAATGTAAATAAGACACTTCCATGCTAGGAAATAGCGTTTGCAGATGTCTACGTATCGTAGCAATAGAGTTCTAATGCTGCTTAGAACGCGATATCGCATCTCACTTCTATGTTTCATGATAAGATATAATATACATTGCGATGTGTCATGTATACCTCGTACTCATTTCAAAAGAATGTAAATGCGACACTTCCATGCTAGGATATAGCGTTTGCAGATGTCTACGTATCGTAGCAATAGAGTTCTAATGCTTCTTAAAACGAGATGTCGCATTTCATTTCTATGTTTCGTGATAAGATATAATATTCATTGTGGAGTGTTATGTATACCTCGTATTCACTTCAAAAGAACGTAAATAAGACACTTCCATGCTAGGAAATAGCGTTTGCAGATGTCTACGTATCGTAGCAATAGGGTTCTAATGCTCCTCAAAATGCGATATAGCACCTCATTCTTATGTTTCATGATAAGATATAATATTCATTGCGAAGTGTCATGTATATCTCGTATTCACTTCAAAAGAAAGTAAATGCGACACTTCCATGCTAGGAAATAGCGTTTGCAGATGTCTACGTATCGCAGCAATAGAGTTCTAATGCTTCCTAAATCGCGATATCGCATCTCACTGCTATGCTTCATAAGAAGATATAATATTCATTATGGAGTGTTATGTATACCTCGTACTCACTTCAAAAGAATGTAAATTCGACACTTCCATGCTAGGAAATAGCGTTTGCAGATGTCTACGTATCGAGGCAATAGATTTCTAACGCTTCCTAAAACTCGATAACGCATCTCACTTCTATGTTTCATGATAAGATATAATATTCATTGCGAAGTGTCATGTATACCTCGTATTCACTTCAAAAGAATGTAAATGCGACACTTCCATGCCAGGAAACAGCGTTTGCAGATGTCTACGTATCGTAGCAATAGAGTTCTAATGCTTCTTAAAACGCGATATAGCATCTCACTTCTATGTTTCATGATAAGATATAATATTCATTGCGAAGTGTCATGTATACTTCGTATTCATTTCAAAAGAATGTAAATGCGAAACTTCCATGCTAGGAAATAGCGTTTGCAGATGTCTACGTATCGTAGCGATAGATTTCTAATGCTTCTTAAAACGAGATGTCGCATTTCATTTCCATGTTTCGTAATAAGGTATAATATTCATTGTGGAGTGTCATGTATGCCTCGTACTCACATCACAAGAATGTAAATGCGACACATCCATGCAAGGAAATAGCGTTTGCAGATGTCAACGTATATTAGCAATAGAGATCTAATGCTTCTCAGTACGCGATATCGCATCTCACTTCTATCTTTCATGATAAGATATAATATTTATTGCGAAGTGTCATGTATACCTCGTATTCACTTCAAAAGAATGTAAATGCGACACTTCCATGCTAGGTAGTAGCGTTTGCAGATGTCTACGTATCGTAGCAATAGGGTTCTAATGCTTCTTAAAACGCGATATCGCATCTCACCACTATCTTTCATGATAAGATACAATATTTATTGCGAAGTGTCATGTATACCTCGTATTCACTTCAAAAGAATGTAAATGCGACACTTCCATGCTAGGAAATAGCGCTTGCAGATGTCTACGTATCCTAGCAATAGAGTTCTAATGCTTCTCAAAACGAGATATCGCAAATCATTCCTATGTTTCATGATAAGATATAATATTCATTGCGAAGTGTCATGTATATCTCGTATTCACTTCAAAAGAATGTAAATGCGAAACTTCCATGCTAGGAAATAGCGATTGCAGATGTCTACGTATCGTAGCGATGGAGTTCTATTGCTTCTTTGAACGCGATATCGCATATCACTTCTATGTTTCATGATAAGATGTAATATTCATTGCGAAGTGTCATGTATACCTCGTACTCACTTCAAAAGAATGTAAATGCGACCCTTCCATGCTAGGAAATAGCCTTTGCAGATGTCTGCGTATCGTAGCAATAGAGTTCTAATCCTTCTTAGAAAGCGATATCGCATCTCACTTCTATGTTTCATGATAAGATATAATATTCATTGCGAAGTGTCATGTATATCTCGTATTCACTTCAAAAGAATGTAAATGCGACACTTCCATGCTAGGAAATAGCGTTTGCAGATGTCTACGTATCCTAGCAATAGAGTTCTAATGCTTCTCAAAACGAGATATCGCAAATCACTCCTATGTTTCATGATAAGATATAATATTCATTGCGAAGTGTCATGTATATCTCGTATTCACTTCAAAAGAATGTAAATGCGAAACTTCCATGCTAGGAAATAGCGTTTGCAGATGTCTGCGTATCATAGCAATAGAGTTCTAATGCTGCTTAGAACGCGATATCGCATCTCACTTCTATGTTTCATGATAAGATATAATATACATTGCGATGTGTCATGTATACCTCGTACTCACTTCAAAAGAATGTAAATGCGACCCTTCCATGCTAGGAAATAGCCTTTGCAGATGTCTGCGTATCGTAGCAATAGAGTTCTAATCCTTCTTAGAAAGCGATATCGCATCTCACTTCTATGTTTCATGATAAGATATAATATTCATTGCGAAGTGTCATGTATATCTCGTATTCACTTCAAAAGAATGTAAATGCGACACTTCCATGCTAGGAAATAGCGTTTGCAGATGTCTACGTATCCTAGCAATAGAGTTCTAATGCTTCTCAAAACGAGATATCGCAAATCACTCCTATGTTTCATGATAAGATATAATATTCATTGCGAAGTGTCATGTATATCTCGTATTCACTTCAAAAGAATGTAAATGCGAAACTTCCATGCTAGGAAATAGCGTTTGCAGATGTCTACGTATCATAGCAATAGAGTTCTAATGCTGCTTAGAACGCGATATCGCATCTCACTTCTATGTTTCATGATAAGATATAATATACATTGCGATGTGTCATGTATACCTCGTACTCACTTCAAAAGAATGTAAATGCGACACTTCCATGCTAGGATATAGCGTTTGCAGATGTCTACGTATCGTAGCAATAGAGTTCTAATTCTTCTCAAAACGAGATATCGCAAATCATTCCTATGTTTCATGATAAGATATAATATTCATTGCGAAGTTTCATGTATATCTCGTATTCACTTCAAAAGAATGTAAATGCGACCCTTCCATGCTAGAAAATAGCCTTTGCAGATGTCTGCGTATCGTAGCAATAGAGTTCTAATGCTTCTTAGAAAGCGATATCGCATCTCACTTCTATGTTTCATGATAAGATATAATATACATTGCGAAGTGTCATGTATACCTCGTACTCACTTCAAAAGAATGTAAATGCGACCCTTCCATGCTAGGAAATAGCGTTTGCAGATGTCTACGTATCGTAGCAATGGAGTTCTAATGGTTCTTAGAACGCGATATCGCATCTCACTTCTATGTTTCATGATAAGTTATAATATTCATTGCGAAGTGTCATGTATACCTCGTATTCACTTCAATTGAATGTAAGTGCGACATTTCCATGGTAGGAAATAGAGTTTGCAGATGTCTACGTATATTAGCAATAGAGTTCTAATGCTTCTCAAAACGCAATATAGCACCTCATTCCTACGTTTCATGATAAGATATAATATTCATTGCGAAGTGTCATGTACACCTCGTGTTCGCTTCTAATGAATGTAAATGCGACACTTCCATGCTAGGAAATAGCGTTTGCAGATGTCTACGTATCGTAGCAATAGAGATCTAATGCTTCTTAAAACGAGATGCCGCATTTCATTTCTATGTTTCGTGATAAGATATAATATTCATTGTGGAGTGTTATATATACATCGTATTCACTTCAAAAGAATGTAAATGCGACACTTCCTTGCTAGGAAATAACATTTCCAGATGTCTACGCATCGTAGCAATATAGTTCTAGCGCTTCGTAAATCGCGATATCGCATCTCACTTCTATGTTTCGTGATAACATATAATATTCATTGTAGAGTGTTATGTATACCTCGTATTCACTTCAAAAGAATGTAAATGCGACACTTCCATGCTAGGAAATAGCGTTTGCAGATGTCTACGTATCGTAGCAATAGAGTTCTAATGCTTCTTAAAATGCGATATCGCATCTCATTTCTATGTTTCATGATCAGATATAATATTCATTGCGAAGTGTCATGTATACCTCGCATTCACTTCAAAAGAATGTAAATAAGACACTTCCATGCTAGGAAATAGCGTTTGCAGATGTCTACGTATCGTAGAAATAGAGTTCTAATGCTTCTTAAAACGCGATATAGCATCTCACTTCCATGTTTCATGATAAGGTATAATATTCATTGCGAAGTGTCATGTATACCTCGTATTCACTTCAAATGAATGTAAATGCGACACTTCCCTGCTAGGAAGTAGAGTTTGCAGATGTCTACGTATCGTAGCAATAGAGTTCTAATGCTTCTTAAAATGCGATATCGCATCTCACGTCTATGTTTCATGATAAGGTGCAATATTCATTGCGAAGTGTCATGTATACCTCGTATTCACTTCAAATGAATGTAAATGCGACACTTCCCTGCTAGGAAGTAGAGTGTGCAGATGTCTACGTATCGAAGCAATAGGGTTCTACTGCTTCTCAAAATGCGATGTCGCATCTCATTTCTATGTTTCAAGATCAGATATAATATTCATTGCGAAGTGTCATGTATACCTCGTACTCACTTCAAAAGAATGTAAATGCGACCCTTCCATGCTAGGAAATAGCGTTTGCAGATGTCTACGTATCGTAGCAATGGAGTTCTAATGCTTATTAGAACGCGATATCGCATCTCACTTCTATGTTTCATGATAAGATATAATATTCATTGCGAAGTGTCATGTATACCTCGTATTCACTTCAATTGAATGTAAATGCGAAACTTCCATGCTAGCAAATAGCGTTTGCAGATGTCTACGTATCGTAGCATTAGAGCTCTAATGCTTCTTAAAACGCGATATCACATCTCACTTCTATGTTTCGAGATAAGATATAATATTCATTGTGGAGTGTTATGTATACCTCGCATTCACTTCAAAAGAATGTAAATGCGACACTTCCGTGCTAGGAAATAGCGCTCGCAGGTGTCTACGTATCGTAGCAATAGGGTTCTAATGCTTCTTAGAACGCGATATCGCATCTCACTTCTATGTTTCATGATAAGATATAATATTCATTGCGAAGTGTCATGTATACCTCGTATTCACTTCAAGAGAATGTAAATGCGACACTTCCTCGCTAGGAAATAGCGTTTCCAGATGATCGCGTATCGAAAGAATAGAGTTCTAATACTTCTTAAAACGAGATGTAGCATCACATTTCTATGTTTCATAATAATATATAATATCCATTGCGAAGTGTCATGTATACCTCGTATTCACTTCAAAAGAATGTAAATGCGAAACTTCCATGCTAGGAAATAGCGTTTGCAGATGTCTACGTACCGTAGCGATAGAGTTCTAATGCTTCTTAAAACGAGATGTCGCATTTCATTTCCATGTTTCGTAATAAGATATAATATTCATTGTGGAGTGTCATGTATACCTCGTACTCACATCACAAGAATGTAAATGCGACACATCCATGCAAGGTAATAGCGTTTGCAGATGTCAACGTATATTTGCAATAGAGATCTAATGCTTCTCAATACGCGATATCGCATCTCATTCCTATCTTTCATGATAAGATATAATATTTATTGCGAAGTGTCATGTATACCTCGTATTCGCTTCAAAAGAATGTAAATGCGACACTTCCATGCTAGGAAATAGCGTTTGCAGATGTCAACGTATCGTAGCAATAGAGTTCTAATGCTTCTTAGAAAGCGATATCGCATCTCACTTCTATGTTTCATGATAAGATATAATATTCATTGCGAAGTGTCATGTATACCTCGTATTCACTTCAATAGAATGTAAATAAGACACTTCCATGCTAGGAAATAGCGTTTGCAGATGTCTACGTATCGTAGCAATAGAGTTCTAATGCTGCTTAGAACGCGATATCGCATCTCACTTCTATGTTTCATGATAAGATATAATATACATTGCGATGTGTCATGTATACCTCGTACTCACTTCAAAAGAATGTAAATGCGACACTTCCATGCTAGGATATAGCGTTTGCAGATGTCTACGTATCGTAGCAATAGAGTTCTAATGCTTCTTAAAACGAGATGTCGCATTTCATTTCTATGTTTCGTGATAAGATATAATATTCATTGTGGAGTGTTATGTATACCTCGTATTCACTTCAAAAGAACGTAAATAAGACACTTCCATGCTAGGAAATAGCGTTTGCAGATGTCTACGTATCGTAGCAATAGGGTTCTAATGCTCCTCAAAATGCGATATAGCACCTCATTCTTATGTTTCATGATAAGATATAATATTCATTGCGAAGTGTCATGTATATCTCGTATTCACTTCAAAAGAAAGTAAATGCGACACTTCCATGCTAGGAAATAGCGTTTGCAGATGTCTACGTATCGCAGCAATAGAGTTCTAATGCTTCCTAAATCGCGATATCGCATCTCACTGCTATGCTTCATAAGAAGATATAATATTCATTATGGAGTGTTATGTATACCTCGTACTCACTTCAAAAGAATGTAAATTCGACACTTCCATGCTAGGAAATAGCGTTTGCAGATGTCTACGTATCGAGGCAATAGATTTCTAACGCTTCCTAAAACTCGATAACGCATCTCACTTCTATGTTTCATGATAAGATATAATATTCATTGCGAAGTGTCATGTATACCTCGTATTCACTTCAA
>NW_027490721.1:0-66860 GCF_050948175.1 Xylocopa sonorina | reverse complement strand
GAAACATAGAAATGAGATGCGATATCTCGTTTTAAGAAGCATTAGAAATCTATTGCTACGATACGTAGACATCTGCAAACGCCATTTCCTAGCGAGGAAGTGTCGCATTTATATTCATTTGAAGTGTAGGCGTGGAATACATAACACTTCGCAATGAATATTACATCTTAGCATGAAACATAGAAATGAGATTCGATATCGCGTTTTAAGTAGCATTAGAGAGCTATTGCTACGATACCTAGACATCTGCAAACGCTATTTCCTAGCGAGGAAGTGTCGCATTCACATTCATTTGAAGTGTAGACGAGGAATACACAATACTTCGCAAATCATATTATATCTTACCATGAAACATAGAAACGAGATGCGATATCGCGTTTTAAGAATCATAAGAACTCTATTGCTACGATACGTAGACATCTGCAAACGCTATTTCCTTGCAACGAAGTGTCGCATTTACATTCATTTGAATCGTAGTCGAGGAATGCATAACACTTCGCAATGAATATTATATCTTATCAGGAAACACAGATATGAGATTGAATATCTCGTTTTAAGAAGCATTTGAACTGTATTGCTTCGATACGTAGACATCTGCAAACGCTAATTCCTAGCAAGGAAGTGTCGCATTTACATCCATTTGAATCGTAGACGAGGAATGCATAACACTTCGCAATGAATATTATATCTTATCATGAAAGATAGATATGAGATGCAATATCTCGTTTTAGGAAGCATTTGAACTCTACTGCTTCGATACGTAGACATCTGCAAACGCTATTTCCTTGCAAGGAAGAGTCGCATTTACATCCATTTGAATCGTAGACGAGGAAAGCATAACACTTCGCAATGAATATTATATCTTATCATGAAACATAGATATGAGATGCAATATCTCGTTTTAGGAAGCATTTGAACTCTATTGCTTCGATACGTAGACATCTGCAAACGCTATTTCCTTGCAAGGAAGTGTCGCATTTACATTCATTTGGAGTGTAGACGAGGAATACATGATACTTCGCAAATCATATTATATCTTACCATGAAACATAGAGATGAGATGCGATATCGCGTTTTAAGAAGCATTAGAACACTACTGCTACGATAGGTAGACATTTGCAAACGCTATTTCCTAGCAAAGAAGTCTCGCATTTACATTCATTTGAAGTATAGGCGAGGAATACATAACACTTCGCAAATAATATTACATCTTACCATGAAACATAGAAATGAGATGCGAAATCGCGTTTTAAGAAGCATTAGAACTCTATTGCTACGATACGCAGACTTCTGCAATCGCTATTTCCTAGCAAGGAAGTGTCGCATTTACATTCATTTGAATCGTAGGCGAGGAATGCATAACACTTCGCAATGAATATTATATCTTATCATGAAACATAGATATGAGATGCAATATCTCGTTTTAGGAAGCATTTGAACTCTATTGCTTCGATACGTAGACATCGGCAAACGCTATTCCCTTGCAAGGGAGAGTCGCATTTACATTCATTTGAAGTGTAGACGAAGAATACATGATACTTCGCAATTCATATTATATCTTACCATGAAACATAGAAATGAGATGCGATATCGCGTTTTAAGAAGCATTAGAAATCTATTGCTACGATACGTAGATATCTGCAAGCGCCATTTCCTAGCGAGGAAGTGTCGCATTTATATTCATTTGAAGTGTAGGCGTGGAATATATAACACTTCGCAATGAATATTACATCTTAGCATGAAACATAGAAATGAGATTCGATATCGCGTTTTAAGTAGCATTAGAAAGCTATTGCTACGATACGTAGACATCTGCAAACGCTATTTCCTTGCAAGGAAGTGTCGCATTTACTTTCATTTGAAGTGTAGACGAGGAACACATAACACTTCGCAAATCATATTATATCATACCATGAAACCTAGAAATGAGATGCGATATCGCGTTTTAAGAAGCATTAGAACTTTATTGCTACGATACGTTGACATCTGCAAGCGCTATTTCCTTGCAAGGAAATGTCGCATTTACATTCATTTGAATCGTAGACGAGGAATGCATAACACTTCGCAATGAATATTATATCTTATCAGGAAACATAGATATGAGATGCAATATCGCGTTTTAAGAAGCATTAGAACACTATTGCTACGATACCTAGACATCTGCAGACGCTATTTCCTAGCAAGGAAGTGTCGCATTTACATTCATTTGTAGTGTAGACGAGGAATACATGACACTTCGCAAATCATATTATATCTTACCATGAAACATAGAAATGAGATGCGATATCGCGTTTTAAGAAGCATTAGAACACTATTTCCACGATAGGTAGACATTTGCAAACGCTATTTCCTAGCAAAGAAGTGTCGCATTTACATTCATTTGAAGTGTAGACGAGGAATACATAACACTTCGCAAATCATATTATATCTTACTATGAAACTTAGAAACGAGATGCGATATCGCGTTTTAAGAAGCATTAGAACTCTATTGCTACGATACGTAGACATCTGCAAACGCTATTTCCTTGCAAGGTAGTGTCGCATTCACATTCATTTGAAGTGTAGACGAGGAATACACAATACTTCGCAAATCATATTATATCTTACCATGGAACATAGAAATGAGATGCGATATCGTGTTTTAAGAATCATAAGAACTCTATTGCTACGATACGTAGACATCTGCAAACGCTATTTCCTAGCAAGGAAGTGTCGCATTTACATCCATTTGAATCGTAGACGAGGAATGCATAACACGTCGCAATGAATATTATATCTTATCATGAAACATAGATATGAGATGCAATATCTCGTTTTAGGAAGCATTTGAACTCTATTGCTTCGATACGTAGACATCTGCAAACGCTATTTCCTAGAGAGGAAGTATCGCATTCACATTCATTTGAAGTGTAGACGAGGAATACATAGCACTTCGCAAATCATGTTATATCTTACCATGAAACATAGAAATGAGATGCGATATCGCGTTTTAAGAAGCATTAGAACTCTATTGCTACGATACCTAGACATCTGCAGACGCTATTTCCTAGCGAGGAAGTATCGCATTCACATTCATTTGAAGTGTAGACAAGGAATACATAACACTTCGCAAATCATGTTATATCTTACCATGAAACATAGAATTGAGATGCGATATCGCGTTTTAAGAACATTAGAACTCTATTGCTACGAGACGTAGACATCTGCAATCGCTATTTCCTTGCAAGGATGTGTCGCATTTACATTTAGTTGATGTGTAGACGAGGAATACATAACACCTTGCAAATCATATTATATCTTACCATGAAACATAGAAATGAGATGCGATATCGCGTTTTAAGAAGCATTAGAACACTATTGCTACGATAGGTAGACATTTGCAAACGCTATTTCCTAGCAAAGAAGTCTCGCATTTACATTCATTTGAAGTATAGGCGAGGAATACATAACACTTTGCAAATAATGTTACATCTTACCATGAAACATAGAAATGAGATGCGATATCGCGTTTTAAGAAGCATTAGAACTCTATTGCTACGATACGTAGACTTCTGCAATCGCTATTTCCTAGCAAGTAAGTGTCGCATTTACATTCATTTGAATTGTAGGCGAGGAATGCATAACACTTCGCAATGAATATTATATCTTATCATGAAACATAGATATGAGATGCAACATCTCGTTTTAAGAAGCATTTGAACTCTATTGCTTCGATACGTAGACATCTGCAAACGCTATTTCCTTGCAAGGAAGTGTCGCATTTACATTCATTTGAAGTGTAGACGAGGAACACATAACACTTCGCAAATCATATTATATCTTACCATGAAACATAGAAATGAGATGCGACATCGCGTTCTAAGAAGCATTAGAACACTACTGCTACGATAGGTAGACATTTGCAAACGCTATTTCCTTGCAAGGAAGTGTCGCATTTACATTAATTTTAAGTGTAGACGAGGAATACATGATACTTCGCAAATCATATTATATCTTACCATGAAACACAGAAATGAGATGCGATATCGCGTTTTAAGAAGCATTAGAACACTATTGGTGCGATAGGTAGACATTTGCAAACGCTATTTCCTAGCAAAGAAGTCTCGCATTTACATTCATTTGAAGTATAGGCGAGGAATACATAACACTTCGCAAATAATATTACATCTTACCATGAAACATAGAAATGAGATGCGATATCGCGTTTTAAGAAGCATTAGAACTCTATTGATACGATACGTAGACTTCTGCAAACGCTATTTCCTAGCAAGGAAGAGTCGCATTTACATTCATCTGAATCGTAGGCGAGGAATGCATAACACTTCGCATTGAATATTATATCTTATCATGAAACATAGATATGAGATGCAATATCTCGTTTTAAGAAGCATTTGAACTCTATTGCTTCGATACGTAGACATCTGCAAACGCTATTTCCTTGCAAGGAAGTGTCGCATTTACATTCATTTGAAGTGTAGACGAGGAATACATAACACTTCGCAAATCATATTATATCTTACCATGAAGCATAGAAATGAGATGCGACATCGCGTTCTAAGAAGCATTAGAACACTACTGCTACGATAGGTAGACATTTGCAAACGCTATTTCCTTGCAAGGAAGTGTCGCATTTACATTCATTTGAAGTGTAGACGAGGAATACATAACACTTCGCAAATCATATTATATCTTACCATGAAACATAGAAATGAGATGCGACATCGCGTTCTAAGGAGCATTAGAACACTACTGCTACGATAGGTAGACATTTGCAAACGCTATTTCCTTGCAAGGAAGTGTCGCATTTACATTCATTTGAAGTGTAGACGAGGAATACATAACACTCCGCAATGAATATTATATCTTACCATGAAACATAGAAATGAGATGCGATATCGCGTTTTAAGTATCATAGGAACTCTATTGCTACGATACGTAGACATCTGCAAACGCTATTTCCTTGCAAAGAAGTCTCGCATTTACATTCATTTGAAGTATAGGCGAGGAATACATAACACTTCGCAAATAATATTACATCTTACCATGAAACATAGAAATGAGATGCGATATCGCGTTTTAAGAAGCATTAGAACTCTATTGATACGATACGTAGACTTCTGCAAACGCTATTTCCTAGCAAGGAAGAGTCGCATTTACATTCATCTGAATCGTAGGCGAGGAATGCATAACACTTCGCATTGAATATTATATCTTATCATGAAACATAGATATGAGATGCAATATCTCGTTTTAAGAAGCATTTGAACTCTATTGCTTCGATACGTAGACATCTGCAAACGCTATTTCCTTGCAAGGAAGTGTCGCATTTACATTCATTTGAAGTGTAGACGAGGAATACATAACACTTCGCAAATCATATTACATCTTACCATGAAACATAGAAATGAGATGCGATATCGCGTTTTAAGAATCATAAGAACTCTATTGCTACGATACGTAGACATCTGCAAACGCTATTTCCTTGCAAGGAAGTGCGCATTTATATTTAGTTGATGTGTAGACGAGGAATACATAACACTTCGCAAATCATATTATATCTTACCATGAAACGTAGAAATGAGATGCGATATCGCGTTTTAAGAAGCATTTGAACTCTATTGCTACGATACGTAGACATCTGCAAACGCTATCTCCTTGCAAGGAAGTGTCGCATTAACATTCATTTTAATCGTAGACAAGGAATACATAACACTTCGCAAATCATGTTATATCTTACCATGAAACATAGAAATGAGATGCGATATCGGGTTTTAAGAATCATATGAGCTCTATTGCTACGAGACGTAGACATCTGCAGACGCTATTTGCTAGCAAAGAAGTCTCGCATTTACATTCATTTGAATTATAGGCGAGGAATACATAACACTTCGCAAATAATATTACATCTTACCATGAAACATAGAAATGAGATGCGATATCGCGTTTTAAGAAGCATTAGAACTCTATTGCTACGATACGTAGACATCTGCAAACGCTATTTCCTTGCAAGGAAGTGCGCATTTACATTTAGTTGATGTGTAGACGAGGAATACATAACACTTCGCAAATCATATTATATCTTACCATTAAACATAGAAATGAGATGCGATATCGCGTTTTAAGAAGCATTTGAACTCTATTGCTACGATACGTAGACATCTGCAAACGCTATTTCCTTGCAAAGAAGTGTCGCATTTACATTCATTTGAAGTGTAGACGAGGAATACATAACACTTCGCAAATCATATTATATCTTACCATGAAACATAGAAATGAGATGCGATATCGCGTTTTAAGAAGCATTTGTACTCTATTGCTACGATACGTAGACATCTGCAAACGCTATCTCCTTGCAAGGAAGTGTCGCATTAACATTCATTTGAATCGTTGACAAGGAATACATAACACTTCGCAAATCATGTTATATCTTACCATGAAACATAGAAATGAGATGCGATATCGCGTTTTAAGAATCATATGAGCTCTATTGCTACGAGACGTAGACATCTGCAGACGCTATTTCCTAGCAAAGAAGTCTCGCATTTACATTCATTTGAATTATAGGCGAGGAATACATAACACTTCGCAAATAATATTACATCTTACCATGAAACATAGAAATGAGATGCGATATCGCGTTTTAAGAAGCATTAGAACTCTATTGCTACGATACCTAGACATCTGCAGACGCTATTTCCTAACAAGGAAGTGTCGCATTTACATTCATTTGAAGTATAGACGAGGAATACATGATACTTCGCGAATCATATTATATCTTACCATGAAACATAGAAATGAGATGCGATATCGCGTTTTAAGAAGCATTAGAACTCTATTGCTACGATACCTAGACATCTGCAGATGCTATTTCCTAGCAAGGAAGTGTCGCATTTACATTCATTTGAAGTGTAAACGAGGAATACATGATACTTCGCAAATCATATTATATCTTACCATGAAACATAGAAATGAGATGCGATATCGCGTTTTAAGAAGCATTAGAACACTATTGCTACGATAGGTAGACATTTGCAAACGCTATTTCCTAGGAAAGAAGTCTCGCATTTACATTCATTTGAAGTATAGGCGAGGAATACATAACACTTCGTAAATAATATTACATCTTACCATGAAACATAGAAATGAGATGCGATATCGCGTTTTAAGAAGCATTAGAACTCTATTGCTACGATACGTAGACTTCTGCAAACGCTATTTCCTAGCAAGGAAGTGTCGCATTTACATTCATTTGAATCGTAGGCGAGGAATGCATAACACTTCGCAATGAATATTATATCTTATCATGAAACATAGATATGAGATGCAATATCTCGTTTTAAGAAGCATTTGAACTCTATTGCTTCGATACGTAGACATCTGCAAACGCTATTTCCTTGCAAGGAAGTGTCGCATTTACATTCATTTGAAGTGTAGACGAGGAATACATAACACTTCGCAAATCATATTATATCTTACCATGAAACATAGAAATGAGATGCGACATCGCGTTCTAAGAAGCATTAGAACACTACTGCTACGATAGGTAGACATTTGCAAACGCTATTTCCTTGCAAGGAAGTGTCGCATTTACATTCATTTGAAGTGTAGACGAGGAATACATAACACTCCGCAAATCATATTATATCTTACCATGAAACATAGAAATGAGATACGATATCGCGTTTTAAGAATCATAGGAACTCTATTGCTACGATACGTAGACATCTGCAAACGCTATTTCCTAGCAAAGAAGTGTCGCATTTACATTCATTTGAAGTGTAGACGAGGAATACATAACACTTCGCAAATCATATTATATCTTACTATGAAACATAGAAATGAGATGCGATATCGCGTTTTAAAAATCATAGGAACTCTATTGCTACGATACGTAGACATCTGCAATCGCTATTTCCTTGCAAGGAAGTGTCGCATTTACTTTCATTTGAAGTGTAGACGAGGAATACATAACACTTCGCAAATCATATTATATCTTACCATGAAACATAGAAATGAGATGCGATATCGCGTTTTAAGAATCCAAAGAACTCTATTGCTACGATACGTAGACATCTGCAAACGCTATTTCCTTGCAAGGAAGTGTCGCATTTACATTCATTTGAATCGTAGACGAGGAATGCATAACACTTCGCAATGAATATTATATCTTACCATGAAGCATAGAAATGAGATGCGATATCGCGTTTTAAGTAGCATTAGAACTCTATTGCTACGATACCTAGACATCGGCAGACGCTATTTCCTAGCAAGGATGTGTCGCACTTACATTCATTTGAAGTGTAGACGAGGAATACATGATACTTCGCAAATCATATTATATCTTACCATGAAACATAGAAATGAGATGCGATATCGCGTTTTAAGAAGCATTAGAACACTATTGCTACGAGAGGTAGACATCTGTAAACGCTATTTCCTTGGAAGGAAGTGTCGCATTTACATTCAGTTGAAGTGTACACGAGAAATACATGACACTTCGCAAATCATATTATATCTTACCATGAAACATAGAAATGAGTTTCGATATCGCGTTTTAAGAAGCATTAGAAAGCTATTGCTACGATACGTAGACATCTGCAAACGCTATTTCCTAGCGAGGAAGTATCGCATTCACATTCATTTGAAGTGTAGACGAGGAATACATAACACTTCGCAAATCATGTTATATCTTACCATGAAACATGGAAATGAGATGCGATATCGCGTTTTAAGTATCATATGAACTCTATTGCTACGATACGTAGACATCTGCAATCGCTATTTCTTTGCAAGGAAGTGTCGCATTTACTTTCATTTGAAGTGTAGACGAGGAATACATAACACTTCGCAAATCATATTATATCTTACCATGAAACATAGAAATGAGATGCGATATCGCGTTTTAAGAAGCATTAGAACTCTATTGCTACGATACCTAGACATCTGCAGACGCTATTTCCTAGCAAGGAAGTGTCGCATTTACATTCATTTGAAGTGTAGACGAGGAATACATGATACTTCGCAAATCATATTATATCTTACCACGAAACATAGAAATGAGATGCGATATCGCGTTTTAAGCATCATAAGAACTCTATTGCTACGATACGTAGACATCTGCAAACGCTATTTCCTTGCAAGGAAGTGTCGCATTTACATTCATTTGAATCGTAGACAAGGAATGCATAACACTTCGCAATGAATATTATATCTTATCAGGAAACATAGATATGAGATGCAATATCTCGTTCTAAGAAGCATTTGAACTCTATTGCTTCGATACGTAGACATCTGCAAACGCTATTTCCTTGCAAGGAAGTGCGCATTTATATTTAGTTGATGTGTAGACGAGGAATACATAACACTTCGCAAATCATATTATATCTTACCATGAAACATAGAAATGAGATGCGATATCGCGTTTTAAGAAGCATTTGAACTCTATTGCTACGATACGTAGACATCTGCAAACGCTATCTCCTTGCAAGGAAGTGTCGCATTAACATTCATTTTAATCGTAGACAAGGAATACATAACACTTCGCAAATCATGTTATATCTTACCATGAAACATAGAAATGAGATGCGATATCCGGTTTTAAGAATCATATGAGCTCTATTGCTACGAGACGTAGACATCTGCAGACGCTATTTGCTAGCAAAGAAGTCTCGCATTTACATTCATTTGAATTATAGGCGAGGAATACATAACACTTCGCAAATAATATTACATCTTACCATGAAACATAGAAATGAGATGCGATATCGCGTTTTAAGAAGCATTAGAACTCTATTGCTACGATACGTAGACATCTGCAAACGCTATTTCCTTGCAAGGAAGTGCGCATTTACATTTAGTTGATGTGTAGACGAGGAATACATAACACTTCGCAAATCATATTATATCTTACCATTAAACATAGAAATGAGATGCGATATCGCGTTTTAAGAAGCATTTGAACTCTATTGCTACGATACGTAGACATCTGCAAACGCTATTTCCTTGCAAAGAAGTGTCGCATTTACATTCATTTGAAGTGTAGACGAGGAATACATAACACTTCGCAAATCATATTACATCTTACCATGAAACATAGAAATGAGATGCGATATCGCGTTTTAAGAATCATAAGAACTCTATTGCTACGATACGTAGACATCTGCAAACGCTATTTCCTTGCAAGGAAGTGCGCATTTATATTTAGTTGATGTGTAGACGAGGAATACATAACACTTCGCAAATCATATTATATCTTACCATGAAACATAGAAATGAGATGCGATATCGCGTTTTAAGAAGCATTTGAACTCTATTGCTACGATACGTAGACATCTGCAAACGCTATCTCCTTGCAAGGAAGTGTCGCATTAACATTCATTTGAATCGTAGACAAGGAATACATAACACTTCGCAAATCATGTTATATCTTACCATGAAACATAGGAATGAGATGCGATATCGCGTTTTAAGAATCATATGAGCTCTATTGCTACGAGACCTAGACATCTGCAGACGCTATTTCCTAACAGGGAAGTGTCGCATTTACATTCATTTGAAGTGTAGACGAGGAATACATGATACTTCGCGAATCATATTATATCTTACCATGAAACATAGAAATGAGATGCGATATCGCGTTTTAAGAAGCATTAGAACTCTATTGCTACGATACCTAGACATCTGCAGATGCTATTTCCTAGCAAGGAAGTGTCGCATTTACATTCATTTGAAGTGTAAACGAGGAATACATGATACTTCGCAAATCATATTATATCTTACCATGAAACATAGAAATGAGATGCGATATCGCGTTTTAAGAAGCATTAGAACACTATTGCTACGATAGGTAGACATTTGCAAACGCTATTTCCTAGGAAAGAAGTCTCGCATTTACATTCATTTGAAGTATAGGCGAGGAATACATAACACTTCGCAAATAATATTACATCTTACCATGAAACATAGAAATGAGATGCGATATCGCGTTTTAAGAAGCATTAGAACTCTATTGCTACGATACGTAGACTTCTGCAAACGCTATTTCCTAGCAAGGAAGTGTCGCATTTACATTCATTTGAATCGTAGGCGAGGAATGCATAACACTTCGCAATGAATATTATATCTTATCATGAAACATAGATATGAGATGCAATATCTCGTTTTAAGAAGCATTTGAACTCTATTGCTTCGATACGTAGACATCTGCAAACGCTATTTCCTTGCAAGGAAGTGTCGCATTTACATTCATTTGAAGTGTAGACGAGGAATACATAACACTTCGCAAATCATATTATATCTTACCATGAAACATAGAAATGAGATGCGACATCGCGTTCTAAGAAGCATTAGAACACTACTGCTACGATAGGTAGACATTTGCAAACGCTATTTCCTTGCAAGGAAGTGTCGCATTTACATTCATTTGAAGTGTAGACGAGGAATACATAACACTCCGCAAATCATATTATATCTTACCATGAAACATAGAAATGAGATACGATATCGCGTTTTAAGAATCATAGGAACTCTATTGCTACGATACGTAGACATCTGCAAACGCTATTTCCTAGCAAAGAAGTGTCGCATTTACATTCATTTGAAGTGTAGACGAGGAATACATAACACTTCGCAAATCATATTATATCTTACTATGAAACATAGAAATGAGATGCGATATCGCGTTTTAAAAATCATAGGAACTCTATTGCTACGATACGTAGACATCTGCAATCGCTATTTCCTTGCAAGGAAGTGTCGCATTTACTTTCATTTGAAGTGTAGACGAGGAATACATAACACTTCGCAAATCATATTATATCTTACCATGAAACATAGAAATGAGATGCGATATCGCGTTTTAAGAATCCAAAGAACTCTATTGCTACGATACGTAGACATCTGCAAACGCTATTTCCTTGCAAGGAAGTGTCGCATTTACTTTCATTTGAAGTGTAGACGAGGAATACATAACACTTCGCAAATCATATTATATCTTACCATGAAACATAGAAATGAGATGCGATATCGCGTTTTAAGAAGCATTAGAACTCTATTGCTACGATACCTAGACATCTGCAGACGCTATTTCCTAGCAAGGAAGTGTCGCATTTACATTCATTTGAAGTGTAGACGAGGAATACATGATACTTCGCAAATCATATTATATCTTACCACGAAACATAGAAATGAGATGCGATATCGCGTTTTAAGCATCATAAGAACTCTATTGCTACGATACGTAGACATCTGCAAACGCTATTTCCTTGCAAGGAAGTGTCGCATTTACATTCATTTGAATCGTAGACAAGGAATGCATAACACTTCGCAATGAATATTATATCTTATCAGGAAACATAGATATGAGATGCAATATCTCGTTCTAAGAAGCATTTGAACTCTATTGCTTCGATACGTAGACATCTGCAAACGCTATTTCCTTGCAAGGAAGTGTCGCATTTACATTCATTTGAAGTGTAGACGAGGAATACATAACACTTCGCAAATCATATTATATCTTACCATGAAACATAGAAATGAGATGCGACATCGCGTTCTAAGAAGCATTAGAACACTACTGCTACGATAGGTAGACATTTGCAAACGCTATTTCCTTGCAAGGAAGTGTCGCATTTACATTCATTTGAAGTGTAGACGAGGAATACATAACACTCCGCAAATCATATTATATCTTACCATGAAACATAGAAATGAGATACGATATCGCGTTTTAAGAATCATAGGAACTCTATTGCTACGATACGTAGACATCTGCAAACGCTATTTCCTAGCAAAGAAGTGTCGCATTTACATTCATTTGAAGTGTAGACGAGGAATACATAACACTTCGCAAATCATATTATATCTTACTATGAAACATAGAAATGAGATGCGATATCGCGTTTTAAAAATCATAGGAACTCTATTGCTACGATACGTAGACATCTGCAATCGCTATTTCCTTGCAAGGAAGTGTCGCATTTACTTTCATTTGAAGTGTAGACGAGGAATACATAACACTTCGCAAATCATATTATATCTTACCATGAAACATAGAAATGAGATGCGATATCGCGTTTTAAGAATCCAAAGAACTCTATTGCTACGATACGTAGACATCTGCAAACGCTATTTCCTTGCAAGGAAGTGTCGCATTTACATTCATTTGAATCGTAGACGAGGAATGCATAACACTTCGCAATGAATATTATATCTTACCATGAAGCATAGAAATGAGATGCGATATCGCGTTTTAAGTAGCATTAGAACTCTATTGCTACGATACCTAGACATCGGCAGACGCTATTTCCTAGCAAGGATGTGTCGCACTTACATTCATTTGAAGTGTAGACGAGGAATACATGATACTTCGCAAATCATATTATATCTTACCATGAAACATAGAAATGAGATGCGATATCGCGTTTTAAGAAGCATTAGAACACTATTGCTACGATAGGTAGACATCTGTAAACGCTATTTCCTTGGAAGGAAGTGTCGCATTTACATTCAGTTGAAGTGTACACGAGAAATACATGACACTTCGCAAATCATATTATATCTTACCATGAAACATAGAAATGAGTTTCGATATCGCGTTTTAAGAAGCATTAGAAAGCTATTGCTACGATACGTAGACATCTGCAAACGCTATTTCCTAGCGAGGAAGTCTCGCATTCACATTCATTTGAAGTGTAGACGAGGAATACATAACACTTCGCAAATCATGTTATATCTTACCATGAAACATGGAAATGAGATGCGATATCGCGTTTTAAGTATCATATGAACTCTATTGCTACGATACGTAGACATCTGCAATCGCTATTTCTTTGCAAGGAAGTGTCGCATTTACTTTCATTTGAAGTGTAGACGAGGAATACATAACACTTCGCAAATCATATTATATCTTACCATGAAACATAGAAATGAGATGCGATATCGCGTTTTAAGAAGCATTAGAACTCTATTGCTACGATACCTAGACATCTGCAGACGCTATTTCCTAGCAAGGAAGTGTCGCATTTACATTCATTTGAAGTGTAGACGAGGAATACATGATACTTCGCAAATCATATTATATCTTACCACGAAACATAGAAATGAGATGCGATATCGCGTTTTAAGCATCATAAGAACTCTATTGCTACGATACGTAGACATCTGCAAACGCTATTTCCTTGCAAGGAAGTGTCGCATTTACATTCATTTGAATCGTAGACAAGGAATGCATAACACTTCGCAATGAATATTATATCTTATCAGGAAACATAGATATGAGATGCAATATCTCGTTCTAAGAAGCATTTGAACTCTATTGCTTCGATACGTAGACATCTGCAAACGCTATTTCCTTGCAAGGAAGTGCGCATTTATATTTAGTTGATGTGTAGACGAGGAATACATAACACTTCGCAAATCATATTATATCTTACCATGAAACATAGAAATGAGATGCGATATCGCGTTTTAAGAAGCATTTGAACTCTATTGCTACGATACGTAGACATCTGCAAACGCTATCTCCTTGCAAGGAAGTGTCGCATTAACATTCATTTTAATCGTAGACAAGGAATACATAACACTTCGCAAATCATGTTATATCTTACCATGAAACATAGAAATGAGATGCGATATCGGGTTTTAAGAATCATATGAGCTCTATTGCTACGAGACGTAGACATCTGCAGACGCTATTTGCTAGCAAAGAAGTCTCGCATTTACATTCATTTGAATTATAGGCGAGGAATACATAACACTTCGCAAATAATATTACATCTTACCATGAAACATAGAAATGAGATGCGATATCGCGTTTTAAGAAGCATTAGAACTCTATTGCTACGATACGTAGACATCTGCAAACGCTATTTCCTTGCAAGGAAGTGCGCATTTACATTTAGTTGATGTGTAGACGAGGAATACATAACACTTCGCAAATCATATTATATCTTACCATTAAACATAGAAATTAGATGCGATATCGCGTTTTAAGAAGCATTTGAACTCTATTGCTACGATACGTAGACATCTGCAAACGCTATTTCCTTGCAAAGAAGTGTCGCATTTACATTCATTTGAAGTGTAGACGAGCAATACATAACACTTCGCAAATCATATTACATCTTACCATGAAACATAGAAATGAGATGGGATATCGCGTTTTAAGAATCATAAGAACACTATTGCTACGATACGTAGACATCTGCAAACGCTATTTCCTTGCAAGGAAGTGCGCATTTATATTTAGTTGATGTGTAGACGAGGAATACATAACACTTCGCAAATCATATTATATCTTACCATGAAACATAGAAATGAGATGCGATATCGCGTTTTAAGAAGCATTTGAACTCTATTGCTACGATACGTAGACATCTGCAAACGCTATCTCCTTGCAAGGAAGTGTCGCATTAACATTCATTTGAATCGTAGACAAGGAATACATAACACTTCGCAAATCATGTTATATCTTACCATGAAACATAGGAATGAGATGCGATATCGCGTTTTAAGAATCATATGAGCTCTATTGCTACGAGACCTAGACATCTGCAGACGCTATTTCCTAACAAGGAAGTGTCGCATTTACATTCATTTGAAGTGTAGACGAGGAATACATGATACTTCGCGAATCATATTATATCTTACCATGAAACATAGAAATGAGATGCGATATCGCGTTTTAAGAAGCATTAGAACTCTATTGCTACGATACCTAGACATCTGCAGATGCTATTTCCTAGCAAGGAAGTGTCGCATTTACATTCATTTGAAGTGTAAACGAGGAATACATGATACTTCGCAAATCATATTATATCTTACCATGAAACATAGAAATGAGATGCGATATCGCGTTTTAAGAAGCATTAGAACACTATTGCTACGATAGGTAGACATTTGCAAACGCTATTTCCTAGGAAAGAAGTCTCGCATTTACATTCATTTGAAGTATAGGCGAGGAATACATAACACTTCGCAAATAATATTACATCTTACCATGAAACATAGAAATGAGATGCGATATCGCGTTTTAAGAAGCATTAGAACTCTATTGCTACGATACGTAGACTTCTGCAAACGCTATTTCCTAGCAAGGAAGTGTCGCATTTACATTCATTTGAATCGTAGGCGAGGAATGCATAACACTTCGCAATGAATATTATATCTTATCATGAAACATAGATATGAGATGCAATATCTCGTTTTAAGAAGCATTTGAACTCTATTGCTTCGATACGTAGACATCTGCAAACGCTATTTCCTTGCAAGGAAGTGTCGCATTTACATTCATTTGAAGTGTAGACGAGGAATACATAACACTTCGCAAATCATATTATATCTTACCATGAAACATAGAAATGAGATGCGACATCGCGTTCTAAGAAGCATTAGTACACTACTGCTACGATAGGTAGACATTTGCAAACGCTATTTCCTTGCAAGGAAGTGTCGCATTTACATTCATTTGAAGTGTAGACGAGGAATACATAACACTCCGCAAATCATATTATATCTTACCATGAAACATAGAAATGAGATACGATATCGCGTTTTAAGAATCATAGGAACTCTATTGCTACGATACGTAGACATCTGCAAACGCTATTTCCTAGCAAAGAAGTGTCGCATTTACATTCATTTGAAGTGTAGACGAGGAATACATAACACTTCGCAAATCATATTATATCTTACTATGAAACATAGAAATGAGATGCGATATCGCGTTTTAAAAATCATAGGAACTCTATTGCTACGATACGTAGACATCTGCAATCGCAATTTCCTTGCAAGGAAGTGTCGCATTTACTTTCATTTGAAGTGTAGACGAGGAATACATAACACTTCGCAAATCATATTATATCTTACCATGAAACATAGAAATGAGATGCGATATCGCGTTTTAAGAATCCAAAGAACTCTATTGCTACGATACGTAGACATCTGCAAACGCTATTTCCTTGCAAGGAAGTGTCGCATTTACTTTCATTTGAAGTGTAGACGAGGAATACATAACACTTCGCAAATCATATTATATCTTACCATGAAACATAGAAATGAGATGCGATATCGCGTTTTAAGAAGCATTAGAACTCTATTGCTACGATACCTAGACATCTGCAGACGCTATTTCCTAGCAAGGAAGTGTCGCATTTACATTCATTTGAAGTGTAGACGAGGAATACATGATACTTCGCAAATCATATTATATCTTACCACGAAACATAGAAATGAGATGCGATATCGCGTTTTAAGCATCATAAGAACTCTATTGCTACGATACGTAGACATCTGCAAACGCTATTTCCTTGCAAGGAAGTGTCGCATTTACATTCATTTGAATCGTAGACAAGGAATGCATAACACTTCGCAATGAATATTATATCTTATCAGGAAACATAGATATGAGATGCAATATCTCGTTCTAAGAAGCATTTGAACTCTATTGCTTCGATACGTAGACATCTGCAAACGCTATTTCCTAGCAAGGAAGTGTCGCATTTACATCCATTTGAAGTGTAGGCGAGGAATACGTGACACTTCGCAAATCATATTATATTTTACCATAAACATAGAAATGAGATGCGATATCGCGTTTTAAGAAGCATTAGAACTCTATTGCTACGATACCAAGACATCTGCAAACGCTATTTCCTAGCGAGGAAGTATCGCATTCACATTCATTTGAAGTGTAGACGAGGAATACATAACACTTCGCAAATCATGTTATATCTTACCATGAAACATAGAAATGAGATGCGATATCGCGTTTTAAGAATCATATGAACTCTATTGCTACGATACGTAAACATCTGCAATCGCTATTTCCTTGCAAGGAAGTGTTGCATTAACATTCATTTGAAGTGTAGACGAGGAATACATGATACTTCGCAAATCATATTATATCTTACCATGAGACATAGAAATGAGATGCGATATCGCGTTTTAAGAAGCATTAGAACACTATTGCTACGATAGGTAGACATTTGCAAACGCTATTTCCTAGCAAAGAAGTGTCGCATTTACATTCATTTGAAGTGTAGACGAGGAATACATAACACTTCGCAAATCATATTATATCTTACCATGAAACATTGAAATGAGATGCGATGTCGCGTTTTAAGAAGCATTAGAATTCTATTGCTACGATACCTAGACATCTGCAGACGCTATTTCCTAGCAAGGAAGTGTCGCATTTACATTCATTTGAAGTGTAGACGAGGAATACATAACACTTCGCAAATGATATTATATCTTACCATGAAACATTGAAATGAGATGCGATGTCGCGTTTTAAGAAGCATTAGAACTCTATTGCTACGATACGTAGACATCTGCAAACGCTATTTCCTTGCAAGGAAGTGTCGCATTTACCTTCATTTGAATCGTAGACGAGGAATACATAACACTTCGCAAATCATATTATATTTGACCATGAAACATAGAAATGAGATGCGATATCGCGTTTTAAGAAGCATTAGAACTCTATTGCTACGATACGTAGACATCTGCAAACGCTATTTCCTAGCGAGGAAGTGTCGCATTCACATTCATTTGAAGTGTAGACGAGGAATGCATAACACTTCGCAATGAATATTATATCTTACCATGAAACGTAGAAATGAGATGCAATATAGCGTTTTAAGAATCATAAGAACTCTATTGCTACGATACGTAGACATCTGCAAACGCTATTTCCTAGCGAGGAAGTGTCGCATTTACATACATTTTAAGTGTAGACGAGGAATACATAACACTTCGCAAATCATATTAAATCTTACCATGAAACATAGAAATGAGATTCGATATCGCGTTTTAAGAAGCATTAGAAAGCTATTGCTACGATACGTAGACATCTGCAAAACGCTATTTCCTAGCGAGGAAGTATCGCATTCACATTCATTTGAAGTGTAGACGAGGAATACATAACACTTCGCAAATCATGTTATATCTTACCATGAAACATAGAAATGAGATGTGATATCGCGTTTTAAGAATCATATGAACTCTATTGCTACGATACGTAGACATCTGCAATCGCTATTTCCTTGCAAGGAAGTGTCGCATTTACTTTCATTTGAAATGTAGACGAGGAATACATAACACTTCGCAAACTATATTATATCTTACCATGAAACATAGAAATGAGATGCGGTATCGCGTTTTAAGATTCATTAGAACTCTATTGCTACGATACCTAGACATCTGCAGACGCTATTTCCTAGCCAGGAAGTGTCGCATTAACATTCATTTGAAGTGTAGACGAGGAATACATGATACTTCGCAAATCATATTATATCTTACCATGAAACATAGAAATGAGATGCGATATCGCGTTTTAAGAAGCATTAGAACACTATTGCTACGATAGGTAGACATTTGCAAACGCTATTTCCTTGCAAAGAAGTGTCGCATTTACATTCATTTGAAGTGTAGACGAGGAATACATAACACTTCGCAAATCATATTATATCTTACCATGAAACATTGAAATGAGATGCGATGTCGCGTTTCAAGAAGCATTAGAACTCTATTGCTACGATACCTAGACATCTGCAGACGCTATTTCCTAGCAAGGAAGTGTCGCATTTACATTCATTTAAAGTGTAGACGAGGAATACATGATACTTCGCAAATCATATTATATCTTACCATGAAACATAGAAGTGAGATGCGATATCGTGCTTTAAGAAGCATTAGAACACTATTGCTACGATAGGTAGACATTTGCAAACGCCATTTCCTAGCAAAGAAGTGTCGCATTTACATTCATTTGAAGTGTAGGCGAGCAATACATAACACTTCGCAAATCATATTATATCTTACCATGAAACATAGAAATGAGATGCGATATCGCGTTTTAAGAAGCATTAGAACTCTATTGCTACGATACGTAGACATCTGCAAACGCTATTTCCTTGCAAGGAAGTGTCGCATTTACCTTCATTTGAATCGTAGACGAGGAATGCATAACACTTCGCAATGAATATTATATCTTATCATGAAACATAGATATGAGATGCAATATCTCGTTTTAAGAAGCATTTGAACTCTATTGCTTCGATACGTAGACATCTGCAAACGCTATTTCCTAGCAAGGAAGTGTCGCATTTACATTCATTTGAAGTGTAGACGAGGAATTCATAACACTTCGCAAATCATATTATATTTGACCATGAAACATAGAAATGAGATGCGATATCGCGTTTTAAGAAGCCTTAGAACTCTATTGCTACGATACGTAGACATCTGCAAACGCTATTTCCTAGCGAGGAAGTGTCGCATTCACATTCATTTGAAGTGTAGACGAGGAATGCATAACACTTCGCAATGAATATTATATCTTACCATGAAATGTAGAAATGAGATGCAATATAGCGTTTTAAGAATCATAAGAACTCTATTGCTACGATACGTAGACATCTGCAAACGCTATCTCCTAGCGAGGAAGTATCGCATTCACATTCATTTGAAGTGTAGACGAGGAATACATAACACTTCCCAAATCATGTTATATCTTACCATGAAACATAGAAATGAGATGAGATATCGTGTTTTAAGAAGCATTAGAAAGCTATTGCTACGATACGTAGACATCTGCAAACGCTATTTCCTAGCGAGGAAGTATCGCATTCACATTCATTTGAAGTGTAGACGAGGAATACATAACACTTCGCAAATCATGTTATATCTTACCATGAAACATAGAAATGAGATGCGATATCGCGTTTTAAGAATCATATGAACTCTATTGCTACGATACGTAGACATCTGCAAACGCTATTTCCTAGCAAGGAAGTGTCGCATTTACTTTCATTTGAAGTATAGACGAGGAATACATAACACTTCGCAAATCATACTATATCTTACCAAGAAACATAGAAATGAGATACGATATCGCGTTTTAAGAAGTATTAGAACTCTAATGCTACGATACCTAGACATCTGCAGACGCTATTTCCTAGCAAGGAAGTGTCGCATTTACATCCATTTGAAGTGTACACGAGGAATACATGATACTTCGCAAATCATATTATATCTTACCATGAAACATAGAAATGAGATGCGATATCGCGTTTTAAGAAGCATTAGAACACTATTGCTACGATAGGTAGACATTTGCAAACGCTATTTCCTAGCAAAGAAGTGTCGCATTTACATTCATTTGAAGTGTAGACGAGGAATACATAACACTTCGCAAATCATATTATATCTTACCATGAAACATTGAAATGAGATGCGATATCGCGTTTTAAGAAGCATTAGAACTCTATTGCTACGATACGTAGACATCTGCAAACGCTATTTCCTTGTAAGGAAGTGTCGCATTTACATTCATTTGAATCGTAGACGAGGAATGCATAACACTTCGCAATGAATATTATATCTTATTATGAAACATGGATATGAGATGCAATATCTCGTTTTAAGAAGCATTAGAACTCTATTGCTTCGATACGTAGACATCTGCAAACGCTATTTCCTAGCAAGGAAGTGTCGCATTTACTTTCATTTGAAGTGTAGACGAGGAATACATAACACTTCGCAAATCATATTATATCTTACCATGAAACATAGAAATGAGATTCGATATCGCATTTTAAGAAGCATTAGAACTCTATTGCTACGATACGTAGACATCTGCAAACGCTATTTCCTAGCGAGGAAGTGTCGCATTCACATTCATTTGAAGTGTAGACGAGGAATGCATAACACTTCGCAATGAATATTATATCTTACCATGAAACGTAGAAATGAGATGCAATATAGCGTTTTAAGAATCATAAGAACTCTATTGCTACGATACGTAGACATCTGCAAACGCTATTTCCTAGCGAGGAAGTGTCGCATTTACATACATTTTAAGTGTAGACGAGGAATACATAACACTTCGCAAATCATATTATATCTTACCATGAAACATAGAAATGAGATGCGATATCGCGTTTTAAGAAGCATTAGAACTCTATTGCTACGATACGTAGACATCTGCAAACGCTATTTCCTTGCAAGGAAGTGTCGCATTTACATTCATTTGAATCGTAGACGAGGAATGCATAACACTTCGCAATGAATATTATATCTTATCAAGAAACATAGATATGAGATGCAATATCTCGTTTTAAGAAGCATTTGAACTCTATTGCTTCGATACGTAGACATCTGCAAACGCTATTTCCTTGCAAGGTAGTGTCGCATTAACATTCATTTGAAGTGTAGACGTGGAATACATGACACTTCGCAAACCATATTACATCTTACCATGAAACATAGAAATGGGATGCGATATCTTGTTTTAAGAAGCATTTGAACTCTATTGCTTCGATACGTAGACATCTGCAAACGCTATATCCTAGCAGCGAAGTGTCGCATTTACATTCATTTGAAGTGTAGACGAGGACTACATAACACTTCGCAAATCATATTATATCTTACCATGAAACATAGAAATGAGATGCGATATCGCGTTTTAAGAGCAATTAGAACTCTATTGCTACGATACCTATACATCTGCAGACGCTATTTCCTAGCAAGGTAGTGTCGCATTTACATTCATTTGAAGTGTAGACGAAGAATACATAACACTTCGCAAATCATATTATATCTTACCATGAAACATAGAAATGAGATGCGATATCGCGTTTTAAGAAGCATTTGAACTCTATTGCTTCGATACGTAGACATCTGCAAACGCTATTTCCTAGCAAGGAAGTGTCGCAGTTACATTCATTTGAAGTGTAGACGAGGAATACATAACACTTCGCAAATCATATTACATCTTACCATGAAACATAGAAATGAGATGCGACATCGCGTTTTAAGAAGCAGCAGAAATCAATTGCTACGATACGTAGACATCTACAAACGCTATTTCCTTGCAAGAAAGTGTCGCATTTACATTCATTTGAAGTGTAGACGACGGATACATAACACTTCGCAAATCATATTATACCTTACCATGAAACATAGAAATGAGATGCGATATCGCGTTTTAAGAATCATAAGAACTCTATTGCTACGATACGTAGACATCTGCAAACGCTATTTCCTTGCAAGGAAGTGTCGCATTTACATTCATTTGATGTGTGGACGAGGAATACATAACACTTTGCAAGTCATATTATATCTTACCATGAAACATAGAAATGAGATGCGATATCGCGTTTAAAGAAGCATTAGAACTCTATTGCTACGATACGTAGACATCTGCAAACGCTATTTCCTTGGAAGGAAGTGTTGCATTTACATTCATTTGAATCGTAGACGAGGAATGCATAACACTTCGCAATGAATATTATATCTTATCATGAAACATAGATATGAGATGCGATATCGCGTTTTATGAAGCATTAGAACTCTATTGCTACGATACCTATACATCTGCAGACGCTATTTCCTAGCAAGGAAGTGTCGCATTTACATTCATTTGAAGTGTAGACGAGGAATACATCACACTTCGCAAATCATATTATATCTTACCATGAAACATAGAAATGAGATGCGATATCGCGTTTTAACGAGCATTAGAAATCTATTGCTACGATACGCAGACATCTGCAAACGCTATTTCCTAGCGAGGAAGTGTCGCATTTACATTCATTTGAAGTGTAGACGAGGAATACATAACACTTCGCATATCATATTATATCTTACCATGAAACATAGAAATGAGATGCGATATCGTGTTTTAAGAAGCATTAGAACTCTATTCCTACGATACCTAGACATCTGCAGACGCTATTACCTAGCAAGGAAGTGTCGCATTTACATTCATCTGAAGTGTAGACGAGGAATACATAACACTCCGCAAATCATATTATGTCTTACCATGAAACATAGAAATGTGATGCGATATCGCGTTTTAAGAATCATAAGAACTCTATTGCTACGATACGTAGACATCTGCAAACGCTATTTCCTTGCAAAGAAGTGTCGCATTTGCATTCATTTGAAGTGTAGACGAGGAATACATAACACTTCGCAAATCATATTATATCTTACCATGAAACATAGAAATGAGATGCGATATCGCGTTCTAAGGAGCATTAGAACTCTATTGCTACGAAACCTAGACATCTGCAGACGCTATTTCCTAGCAAGGATGTGTCGCAGTTACACTTCATTTGAAGTGTAGACGAGGAATACATAACACTTCGCAAATCATATTACATCTTACCATGAAACATAGAAATGAGATGCTATATCGCGTTTTAAGAATCATAAGAACTATATTGCTACGATACGCAGACATCTGCAAACGCTATTTCCTTGCAAGGAAGTGTCGCATTTACATTCATTTGTATCGTAGACGAGGCATGCATAACACTTCGCAATGAATATTATATCTTATCATGAAACATAGATATGAGATGCAATATCTCGTTTTAAGAAGCATTTGAACTCTATTGCTACGATACGTAGACATCTGCAAACGCTATTTCCATGCAGGGAAGTGTCGCATTTACATTCATTTGAAGTGTAAACGAGGAATACATGACACTTCGCAATGAATATTATATCTTATCATGAATCATAGAAGTGAGAGGCGATATCGCGTTTTAAGAATCATAAGAACACTATTGCTACGATACGTAGACATCTGCAAACGCTATTTCCATGCAGGGAAGTGTCGCATTTACATTCATTCGAAGTGTAGACGAGGAATACATGACACTTCGCAAATCATATTATATCTTACCATGAAACATAGAAATGATATCCGATATCGCGTTTTAAGAATCATAAGAACTCCATTGCTACGATACGTAGACATCTGCAAACGCTATTTCCTTGCAAGGAAGTGTCGCATTTACATTCATTTGAAGTGTAGACGAGGAATACATAACACTTTGCAAATCATATTATATCTTACCATGAAACATAGAAATGAGATGCGATATCGCGTTTTAACGAGCATTAGAAATCTATTGCTACGATACGCAGACATCTGCAAACGCTATTTCCTAGCGAGGAAGTGTCGCATTTACATTCATTTGAAGTGTAGACGAGGAATACATAACACTTCGCATATCATATTATATCTTACCATGAAACATAGAAATGAGATGCGATATCGTGTTTTAAGAAGCATTAGAACTCTATTCCTACGATACCTAGACATCTGCAGACGTTATTACCTAGCAAGGAAGTGTCGCATTTACATTCATCTGAAGTGTAGACGAGGAATACATAACACTCCGCAAATCATATTATGTCTTACCATGAAACATAGAAATGAGATGCTATATCGCGTTAGAAGAATCATAAGAACTATATTGCTACGATACGCAGACATCTGCAAACGCTATTTCCTTGCAAGGAGGTGTCGCATTTACATTCATTTGTATCGCAGACGAGGCATGCATAACACTTCGCAATGAATATTATATCTTATCATGAAACATAGATATGAGATGCAATATCTCGTTTTAAGAAGCATTTGACCTCTATTGCTACGATACGTAGAAATCTGCAAACGCTATTTCCTTGCAAGGGAGTGTCGCATTTACATTAATTTGAATCGTAGACGAGGAAAGGATAACACTTCGCAATGAATATTATATCTTACCATGAAACATAGAAATGAGATGCGATATCGCGTTTTAAGAAGCATTAGAACTCTATTGCTACGATACCTATACATCTGCAGACGCTATTTCCTAGCAAGGAAGTGTCGCAGTTACATTCATTTGAAGTGTAGACGAGGAATACATAACACTTCGCAAATCATATTACATCTTACCATGAAACATAGAAATGAGATGCGACATCGCGTTTTAAGAAGCAGCAGAAATCAATTGCTACGATACGTAGACATCTACAAACGCTATTTCCTTGCAAGAAAGTGTCGCATTTACATTCATTTGAAGTGTAGACGACGGATACATAACACTTCGCAAATCATATTATACCTTACCATGAAACATAGAAATGAGATGCGATATCGCGTTTTAAGAATCATAAGAACTCTATTGCTACGATACGTAGACATCTGCAAACGCTATTTCCTTGCAAGGAAGTGTCGCATTTACATTCATTTGATGTGTGGACGAGGAATACATAACACTTTGCAAGTCATATTATATCTTACCATGAAACATAGAAATGAGATGCGATATCGCGTTTAAAGAAGCATTAGAACTCTATTGCTACGATACGTAGACATCTGCAAACGCTATTTCCTTGGAAGGAAGTGTTGCATTTACATTCATTTGAATCGTAGACGAGGAATGCATAACACTTCGCAATGAATATTATATCTTATCATGAAACATAGATATGAGATGCGATATCGCGTTTTATGAAGCATTAGAACTCTATTGCTACGATACCTATACATCTGCAGACGCTATTTCCTAGCAAGGAAGTGTCGCATTTACATTCATTTGAAGTGTAGACGAGGAATACATCACACTTCGCAAATCATATTATATCTTACCATGAAACATAGAAATGAGATGCGATATCGCGTTTTAACGAGCATTAGAAATCTATTGCTACGATACGCAGACATCTGCAAACGCTATTTCCTAGCGAGGAAGTGTCGCATTTACATTCATTTGAAGTGTAGACGAGGAATACATAACACTTCGCATATCATATTATATCTTACCATGAAACATAGAAATGAGATGCGATATCGTGTTTTAAGAAGCATTAGAACTCTATTCCTACGATACCTAGACATCTGCAGACGCTATTACCTAGCAAGGAAGTGTCGCATTTACATTCATCTGAAGTGTAGACGAGGAATACATAACACTCCGCAAATCATATTATGTCTTACCATGAAACATAGAAATGTGATGCGATATCGCGTTTTAAGAATCATAAGAACTCTATTGCTACGATACGTAGACATCTGCAAACGCTATTTCCTTGCAAAGAAGTGTCGCATTTGCATTCATTTGAAGTGTAGACGAGGAATACATAACACTTCGCAAATCATATTATATCTTACCATGAAACATAGAAATGAGATGCGATATCGCGTTCTAAGAAGCATTAGAACTCTATTGCTACGAAACCTAGACATCTGCAGACGCTATTTCCTAGCAAGGATGTGTCGCAGTTACATTCATTTGAAGTGTAGACGAGGAATACATAACACTTCGCAAATCATATTACATCTTACCATGAAACATAGAAATGAGATGCTATATCGCGTTTTAAGAATCATAAGAACTATATTGCTACGATACGCAGACATCTGCAAACGCTATTTCCTTGCAAGGAAGTGTCGCATTTACATTCATTTGTATCGTAGACGAGGCATGCATAACACTTCGCAATGAATATTATATCTTATCATGAAACATAGATATGAGATGCAATATCTCGTTTTAAGAAGCATTTGAACTCTATTGCTACGATACGTAGACATCTGCAAACGCTATTTCCATGCAGGGAAGTGTCGCATTTACATTCATTTGAAGTGTAGACGAGGAATACATGACACTTCGCAATGAATATTATATCTTATCATGAATCATAGAAGTGAGAGGAGATATCGCGTTTTAAGAATCATAAGAACTCTATTGCTACGATACGTAGACATCTGCAAACGCTATTTCCATGCAGGGAAGTGTCGCATTTACATTCATTCGAAGTGTAGACGAGGAATACATGACACTTCGCAAATCATATTATATCTTACCATGAAACATAGAAATGAGATGCGATATCGTGTTTTAAGAAGCATTAGAACTCTATTCCTACGATACCTAGACATCTGCAGACGCTATTACCTAGCAAGGAAGTGTCGCATTTACATTCATCTGAAGTGTAGACGCGGAATACATAACACTCCGCAAATCATATTATGTCTTACCATGAAACATAGAAATGTGATGCGATATCGCGTTTTAAGAATCATAAGAACTCTATTGCTACGATACGTAGACATCTGCAAACGCTATTTCCTTGCAAAGAAGTGTCGCATTTGCATTCATTTGAAGTGTAGACGAGGAATACATAACACTTCGCAAATCATATTATATCTTACCATGAAACATAGAAATGAGATGCGATATCGCGTTCTAAGGAGCATTAGAACTCTATTGCTACGAAACCTAGACATCTGCAGACGCTATTTCCTAGCAAGGATGTGTCGCAGTTACACTTCATTTGAAGTGTAGACGAGGAATACATAACACTTCGCAAATCATATTACATCTTACCATGAAACATAGAAATGAGATGCTATATCGCGTTTTAAGAATCATAAGAACTATATTGCTACGATACGCAGACATCTGCAAACGCTATTTCCTTGCAAGGAAGTGTCGCATTTACATTCATTTGTATCGTAGACGAGGCATGCATAACACTTCGCAATGAATATTATATCTTATCATGAAACATAGATATGAGATGCAATATCTCGTTTTAAGAAGCATTTGAACTCTATTGCTACGATACGTAGACATCTGCAAACGCTATTTCCATGCAGGGAAGTGTCGCATTTACATTCATTTGAAGTGTAAACGAGGAATACATGACACTTCGCAATGAATATTATATCTTATCATGAATCATAGAAGTGAGAGGCGATATCGCGTTTTAAGAATCATAAGAACACTATTGCTACGATACGTAGACATCTGCAAACGCTATTTCCATGCAGGGAAGTGTCGCATTTACATTCATTCGAAGTGTAGACGAGGAATACATGACACTTCGCAAATCATATTATATCTTACCATGAAACATAGAAATGATATCCGATATCGCGTTTTAAGAATCATAAGAACTCCATTGCTACGATACGTAGACATCTGCAAACGCTATTTCCTTGCAAGGAAGTGTCGCATTTACATTCATTTGAAGTGTAGACGAGGAATACATAACACTTTGCAAATCATATTATATCTTACCATGAAACATAGAAATGAGATGCGATATCGCGTTTTAACGAGCATTAGAAATCTATTGCTACGATACGCAGACATCTGCAAACGCTATTTCCTAGCGAGGAAGTGTCGCATTTACATTCATTTGAAGTGTAGACGAGGAATACATAACACTTCGCATATCATATTATATCTTACCATGAAACATAGAAATGAGATGCGATATCGTGTTTTAAGAAGCATTAGAACTCTATTCCTACGATACCTAGACATCTGCAGACGTTATTACCTAGCAAGGAAGTGTCGCATTTACATTCATCTGAAGTGTAGACGAGGAATACATAACACTCCGCAAATCATATTATGTCTTACCATGAAACATAGAAATGAGATGCTATATCGCGTTAGAAGAATCATAAGAACTATATTGCTACGATACGCAGACATCTGCAAACGCTATTTCCTTGCAAGGAGGTGTCGCATTTACATTCATTTGTATCGCAGACGAGGCATGCATAACACTTCGCAATGAATATTATATCTTATCATGAAACATAGATATGAGATGCAATATCTCGTTTTAAGAAGCATTTGACCTCTATTGCTACGATACGTAGAAATCTGCAAACGCTATTTCCTTGCAAGGGAGTGTCGCATTTACATTAATTTGAATCGTAGACGAGGAAAGGATAACACTTCGCAATGAATATTATATCTTACCATGAAACATAGAAATGAGATGCGATATCGCGTTTTAAGAAGCATTAGAACTCTATTGCTACGATACCTATACATCTGCAGACGCTATTTCCTAGCAAGGAAGTGTCGCATTTACATTCATTTGAAGTGTAGACGAGGAATACATGACACTTCGCAAATCATATTATATCTTACCATGAAACATAGAAATGAGGTGCGATATCGCGTTTTAAGAAGCAGCAGAAATCCATTGCTACGATACGTAGACATCTGCAAACGCTACTTCCTTGCAAGAAAGAGTCGCATTTACATTCATTTGAAATGTGGACGAGGAATACATAACACTCCGCAAATCATATTATATCTTACCATGAAACATAGAAATGAGATGCGATATCGCGTTTTAAGGATCATAAGAACTCCATTGCTACGATACGTAGACATCTGCAAACGCTATTTCTTTGCAAAGAAGTGTCGCATTTACATTCATTTGAAGTGTAGACGAGGAATACATAACACTTCGCAAATCATATTATATCTTACCATGAAACATAGAAATGAGATGCGATATCGCGTTCTAAGAAGCATTAGAACTCTATTGCTACGAAACCTAGACATCTGCAGACGCTATTTCCTAGCAAGGATGTGTCGCAGTTACATTCATTTGAAGTGTAGACGAGGAATACATAACACTTCGCAAATCATATTACATCTTACCATGAAACATAGAAATGAGATGCTATATCGCGTTTTAAGAATCATAAGAACTATATTGCTACGATACGCAGTCATCTGCAAACGCTATTTCCTTGCAAGGAAGTGTCGCATTTACATTCATTTGTATCGTAGACGAGGCATGCATAACACTTCGCAATGAATATTATATCTTATCATGAAACATAGATATGAGATGCAATATCTCGTTTTAAGAAGCATTTGAACTCTATTGCTACGATACGTAGACATCTGCAAACGCTATTTCCATGCAGGGAAGTGTCGCATTTACATTCATTTGAAGTGTAAACGAGGAATACATGACACTTCGCAATGAATATTATATCTTATCATGAATCATAGAAGTGAGAGGCGATATCGCGTTTTAAGAATCATAAGAACACTATTGCTACGATACGTAGACATCTGCAAACGCTATTTCCATGCAGGGAAGTGTCGCATTTACATTCATTCGAAGTGTAGACGAGGAATACATGACACTTCGCAAATCATATTATATCTTACCATGAAACATAGAAATGATATCCGATATCGCGTTTTAAGAATCATAAGAACTCCATTGCTACGATACGTAGACATCTGCAAACGCTATTTCCTTGCAAGGAAGTGTCGCATTTACATTCATTTGAAGTGTAGACGAGGAATACATAACACTTTGCAAATCATATTATATCTTACCATGAAACATAGAAATGAGATGCGATATCGCGTTTTAAGAAGCAGCAGAAATCCATTGCTACGATACGTAGACATCTGCAAACGCTACTTCCTTGCAAGAAAGAGTCGCATTTACATTCATTTGAAATGTGGACGAGGAATACATAACACTCCGCAAATCATATTATATCTTACCATGAAACATAGAAATGAGATGCGATATCGCGTTTTAAGGATCATAAGAACTCCATTGCTACGATACGTAGACATCTGCAAACGCTATTTCTTTGCAAAGAAGTGTCGCATTTACATTCATTTGAAGTGTAGACGAGGAATACATAACACTTCGCAAATCATATTATATCTTACCATGAAACATAGAAATGAGATGCGATATCGTGTTTTAAGAAGCATTAGAACTCTATTCCTACGATACCTAGACATCTGCAGACGCTATTACCTAGCAAGGAAGTGTCGCATTTACATTCATTTGAAGTGTAGACGAGGAATACATGACACTTCACAAACCATATAATATCTTACCATGAAACATAGAAATGAGATGCGATATCGCGTTTTAAGTATCATAAGTAATCTATTGCTACGATACGTAGACATCTGCAAACGCTATTTCCTTGCAAGGAAGTGTCGCATTTACATTCATTTGAAGTGTAGACGAGGAATACATAACACTTTGCAAATCATATTATACCTTACCATGAAACATAGAAATAAGATCCGATATCGCGTTTTAAGAATCATAAGAACTCTATTGCTACGATACGTAGACATCTGCAAACGCTATTTCCTTGCAAAGAAGTGTCGCATTTGCATTCATTTGAAGTGTAGACGAGGAATACATAACACTTCGCAAATCATATTATATCTTACCATGAAACATAGAAATGAGATGCGATATCGCGTTCTAAGAAGCATTAGAACTCTATTGCTACGAAACCTAGACATCTGCAGACGCTATTTCCTAGCAAGGATGTGTCGCAGTTACATACATTTGAAGTGTAGACGAGGAATACATAACACTTCGCAAATCATATTACATCTTACCATGAAACATAGAAATGAGATGCGATATCGCGTTTTAAGAATCATAAGAATTATATTGCTACGATACGCAGACATCTGCAAACGCTATTTCCTTGCAAGGCAGTGTCGCATTTACATTCATTTGAGTCGTAGACGAGGAATGCATATCACTTCGCAATGAATATTATATCTTATCATGAAACATAGATATGAGATGCAATATCTCGTTTTAAGAAGCATTTGAACTCTATTGCTACGATACGTAGACATCTGCAAACGCTATTTCCTTGCAAGGGAGTGTCGCATTTACATTCATTTGAAGTGTAGACGAGGAATGCATAACACTTCGCAATGAATATTATATCTTACCATGAAACATAGAAATGAGATGCGATATCGTGTTTTAAGAAGCATGAGAAATCTATTGCTACGATACGTAGATATCTGCAAACGCTATTTCCTTGGAAGGAAGTGTCGCATTTACATTTGAAGTGTAGACGAGGAATATATAACACTTCGCAACGAATATTATATCTTATCATGAAACATAGATATGAGATGCAATATCTCGTTTTAAGACGCATTTGAACTCTATTTCTACGATACCTAGACATCTGCAAACGCTATTTCCTAGCAAGGAAGTGTTGCATTTACATTCATTTGAAGTGTAGACGAGGAATACATAACACTTCGCAAATCATATTATATCTTACCATGAAACATAGAAATGAGATGCGATATCGCGTTTTAAGAAGCATTAGAACTCTATTGCTACGATACCTAGACATCTGCAGACGCTATTTTCTACCAAGGAAGTGTCGCATTTACATTCATTTGAAGTGTAGACGAGGAATACATAACACTTCGCAAATCATATTATATCTTACCATGAAACATAGAAATGAGATGCGATGTCGCGTTTTAAGAATCATAAGAACTCTATTGCTACGATACGTAGACATCTGCAAACGCTATTTACTTGCAAGGAAGTGTCGCATTTACATTCATTTGTATCGTAGACGAGGCATGCATAACACTTCGCAATGAATATTATATCTTATCATGAAACATAGATATGAGATGCAATATCTCGTTTTAAGAAGCATTTGACCTCTATTGCTACGATACGTAGACATCTGCAAACGCTATTTCCTTGCAAGGGAGTGTCGCATTTACATTCATTTGAATCGTAGACGAGGAAAGGATAACACTTCGCAATGAATATTATATCTTACCATGAAACATAGAAATGAGATCCGATATCGCGTTTTAAGAAGCATTAGAACTCTATTGCTACGATACCTATACATCTGCAGACGCTATTTCCTAGCAAGGAAGTGTCGCATTTACATTCATTTGAAGTGTAGACGAGGAATACATGACACTTCGCAAATCATATTATATCTTACCATGAAACATAGAAATGAGATGCGATATCGCGTTTTAAGAAGCAGCAGAAGTCCATTGCTACGATACGTAGACATCTGCAAACGCTACTTCCTTGCAAGAAAGAGTCGCATTTACATTCATTTGAAATGTGGACGAGGAATACATAACACTCCGCAAATCATATTATATCTTACCATGAAACATAGAAATGAGATGCGATATCGCGTTTTAAGGATCATAAGAACTCTATTGCTACGATACGTAGACATCTGCAAACGCTATTTCTTTGCAAAGAAGTGTCGCATTTACATTCATTTGAAGTGTAGACGAGGAATACATAACACTTCGCAAATCATATTATATCTTACCATGAAACATAGAAATGAGATGCGATATCGTGTTTTAAGAAGCATTAGAACTCTATTCCTACGATACCTAGACATCTGCAGACGCTATTACCTAGCAAGGAAGTGTCGCATTTACATTCATTTGAAGTGTAGACGAGGAATACATGACACTTCACAAACCATATAATATCTTACCATGAAACATAGAAATGAGATGCGATATCGCGTTTTAAGTATCATAAGAAATCTATTGCTACGATACGTAGACATCTGCAAACGCTATTTCCTTGCAAGGAAGTGTCGCATTTACATTCATTTGAAGTGTAGACGAGGAATACATAACACTTCGCAAATCATATTATATTTTACCATGAAACATAGAAATGAGATTTGATATCGCGTTTTAAGAAGCATTAGAACACTATTGCTACGACAGGTAGACATTTGCAAACGCTATTTCCTTGCAAGGAAGTGTCGCATTTACATTCATTTGATGTGTAGACGAGGAGTACATAACACTTCGCAAATCATATTATATCTTACCATGAAACATAGAAATGAGATGCGATATCGCGTTTTAAGAAGCATTAGAACTCTACTGCTACGATACGTAGACATCTGCAAACGCTATTTCCTAGCGAGGAAGTGTCGCATTCACATTCATTTGAAGTGTGGACGAGGAATACATGACACATCGGAAATCATATTATATCTTAGAATGAAACATAGAAATGAGATGCGATATCGCGTTTTAAGAAGCATCAGAAACCCATTGCTACGATACGTAGACATCTGCAAACGCTATTTCCTTGCAAGAAAGTGTCGCATTTACATTCATTTGAAGTGTAGACGAGGAAAACATAACACTTCGCAAATCATATTATACCTTACCATGAAACATAGAAATGAGATGCGATATCGCGTTTTAAGAACCATAAGAACTCCATTGCTACGATACGTAGACATCTGCAAACGCTATTTTCTAGCGAGGAAGTGTCGCATTTACATTCATTTGAAGTGTAGACGGGGAATACATGACACTTCGCAAATCATATAATATCTTACCATGAAACGTAGAAATGAGATGCGATATCGCGTTTTAAGAATCACAAGAACTCTATTGCTACGATACGTAGACATCTGCAAACGCTATTTGCTTGCAAGGAAGTGTCGCATTTACATTCATTTGAATCGTAGACGAGGAATACATAACACTTCGCAAATCATATTATATCTTACCATGAAACATAGAAATGAGATGCGATATCGCGTTTTAAGAAGCATTAGAACTCTATTGCTACGATACGTAGACATCTGCAAACGCTATTTCCTTGCAAGGAAGTGTCGCATTTACATTCATTTGAATCGTAGACGAGGAATGCATAACACTTCGCAATGAATATTATATCTTACCATGAAACATAGATATGAGATGCAATATCTCGTTTTAAGAAGCATTTGAACTCTATTGCTTCGATACGTAGACATCTGCAAACGCTATTTCCTTGCAAGGAAGTGTCGCATTTACATTCATTTGAAGTGTAGACGAGGAATACATAACACTTCGCAAATCATATTATATCTTACCATGAAACACAGACATGAGATCCGTTATCGCGTTTTAAGAATCATATGAACTCTATTGCTATGATACGTAGACATCTGCAAACGCTATTTCCTTGCAGGGAAGTGTCGCATTTACATTCATTTGAAGTGTAGACGAGGAATACATGACACTTCGCAAATCATATTATATCTTACCATGAAACATAGAAATGAGATGCGATATCGCGTTTTAAGAAGCAGCAGAAATCCATTGCTACGATACGTAGACATCTGCAAACGCCATTTCCTTGCAAGAAAGTGTCGCATTTACATTCATTTGATGTGTAGACGAGGAATACATAACACTTCGCAAATCATATTATATCTTACCATGAAACATAGAAATGAGATGTGATATCGCGTTTTAAGAAGCATTAGAACTCCATTGCTACGATACCTAGACATCTGCAGACGCTATTTCCTAGCAAGGAAGTGTCGCATTTACATTCATTTGAAGTGTAGACGGGGAATACATGACAATTCGCAAATCATATAATATCTTACCATGAAACGTAGAAATGAGATGCGATATCGCGTTTTAAGAATCATAAGAACTCTATTGCTACGATACGTAGACATCTGCAAACGCTATTTCCTTGCAAGGAAGTGTCACATTTACATTCATTTGAAGTGTAGACGAGGAATACATAACACTTCGCAAATCATATTATATCTTACCATGAAACATAGAAATGAGAAGCGATATCGCGTTTTAAGAATCATAAGAACTCTATTGCTACGATACGTATACATCTGCAAACGCTATTTCCTTGCAAAGAAGTGTCGCATTTACATTCATTTGAAGTGTAGACGAGGAATACATAACACTTCGCAAATCATATTATATCTTACCATGAAACATAGAAATGAGATCCGATATCGCGTTTTAAGAATCATAAGAACTCTATTGCTACGATACGTAGACATCTGCAAACGCTATTTCCTTGCAAGGAAGTGTCGCATTTAAATTCATTTGAAGCGTGGACGAGGAATACATGACACTTCGCAAATCATATTATATCTTACCATGAAACATAGAAATGAGATGCGTTATCGCGTTTTAAGAAGCATCAGAAATCCATTGCTACGATACGTGGACATCTGCAAACGCTATTTCCCTGCAAGAAAGTGTCGCATTTACATTCATTTGAAGTGTAGACGAGGAATACATAACACTTCGCAAAACATATTATACCTTACCATGAAACATAGAAATAAGATCCGATATCGCGTTTTAAGAATCATAAGTACTCTATTGCTACGATACGTAGACATCTGCAAACGCTATTTCCTTGCAGGGAAGTGTCGCATTTACATTCATTTGAAGTGTGGACGAGGAATACATGACACTTCGCAAATCATATTATATCTTACCATGAATCATAGAAGTGAGATGCGATATCGCGGTTTAAGATGCAGCAGAAATCCATTGCTACGATACGTAGACATCTGCAAACGCTATTTCCTTGCAAGAAAGTGTCGCATTTACATTCATTTGAAGTGTAGACGAGGAATACATGACACTTCGCAAATCATATTATATCTTACCATGTATCATAGAAATGAGATGCGTTATCGCGTTTTAAGAAGCATCAGAAATCCATTGCTACGATACGTAGACATCTGCAAACGCTATTTCCTTGCAAGAAAGTGTCGCATTTACATTCATTTGAAGTGTAGACGAGGAATACGTAACACTTCGCAATTCATATTATACCTTACCATGAAACATAGAAATAAGATCCGATATCGCGTTTTAAGAATCATAAGAACTCTATTGCTACGATACGTAGACATCTGCAAACGCTATTTCCTTGCAGCGAAGTGTCGCATTTACATTCATTTGAAGTGTAGACGAGGAATACATGACACTTCGCAAATCATATTATATCTTACCATGAATCATAGAAGTGAGATGCGATATCGCGTTTTAAGAAGCAGCAGAAATCCATTGCTACGATACGTAGACATCTGCAAACGCTATTTCCTTGCAAGAAAGTGTCGCATTTACATTCATTTGAAGTGTAGACGAGGAATACATAACACTTCGCAAATCATATTATATCTTACCATGAAACATAGAAATGGGATCCGATATCGCGTTTTAAGAATCATAAGAACTCTATTGCTACGATACGTAGACATCTGCAAACGCCATTTCCTTGCAAGTGTGACGTCAGGCGTAGCGCCTGCCACCCATCAGCCTCCTCGCCGCCTCCAGCATCAACCCCTGCACGCAGGCAACCTGCCGTACACGCCTGCAGATTCAGCAACCAGCAGCGTTCGCGCGCGCACAGGTGCACGCGCTCACACGCACGTAGGAACACCTCTTTCTCGCTCGCACCCACAAGCAACGCTGTCTCGCTCGCACCTACGAGCATCCCCGCCTCCCTCGCATCGAGGACTCCGTCCAGAGGGAAGAAGTCGCAGCCCGTCACCGGAATGGGGACTGTTCCAGTTTAGGGAACCAACATTGCCAGACCCTGTACACTATTTTTATCTCATATATTACATCTGTGTACATGTATTATAATCCTAAATCTAAGTACTCATGACACATATTGTAACACACCACAACACACACGTAATTCTAAGTCCGTAGGTATATGATTATATATTAAGACGCGCCTGCGCCAACGACACGCGCAGCTAGACCCACCACGAGCCGCGAGTCCCCACTCGCTGGACCACGCGCTCCCCACTACGAGCGCCCGCGACCGAAGCGCCTCGCGAACCGAGGAGGTCCGAGACGCGACTCCAGAAAGTCAGTCTACTTCGAGATTCCAGTCCGAGGAGTCGAATCCTCCAGTACCATTTCTTATACGCGAGCCATTAGCCGCCTCAATGTGGGGTCTAGGCTACGCGCTAGTATTTCTATTTCCTTAGTTCTAACTTAGAATAATTTCAACTTTGTATAATTTTAACTTAGAATATATTCCATTTATTTTACTACATCTAGTTTTTGAGTTTAATACCATATCTACTAATTCCTATATCTACTAAATCAAATACCACTTCTCGCGCTTAATACAAACAGTAACAACGAATTCTTCCACGTGTCTCTTCCATACAACTGGGTAGCTTCCCATCACCTCGAAGGAGTATAGAACTCAGCTTTGCAGAGTTGCGATAGAGCGGACCGCCGCTTATCCTTCCGAGCATTGTCTGTTAGTACAGAAAACTCTGGGTGAATGGCGCGTGATTCCGGTTCGCGAAGAACACGACGCGCGGGTAGGAAGAATTTCCTTCGCTCACTTGTGCGTGGATACGTGGGTAACGTATTCCGGATCCCCGTGTACCAGCAACCTGTCTCCGCACCTGTTCAGCAGCATCATTCCGAAGTCTCTAGCAACGCCGAGTCTCCTGTTTCCGCAACCGAGGTTGCTGCGATATCTACAGTCTCCACCGAATCCGCTTCGCATCCGAGTCGCCGTTTACCGCTTCGCTGGAAGCTCATTGAATTATCAACCTCAATCAACAGGCCAGCACCTACGTCGATACCAATCAACGATCCACGGCGAGAATTTTACCAACGTATCGAGAACGAAATCAGCAAAGGTAACATTTCCAACTCCTAATATCCGCAAATCGCGAGTGTTTTGTCCGTGTCGCGTTAGCTGAAATAGTCGAACCCGGTCGTAACGCGTTTCCGCGGACCGAATTTCGAACAAATATGCTAGTGTCGTGAAGCCTCCGGATAAACGAAAAGTTATTTCGCCGGACGTGACACAAGGAAGTGTCGCATTTACATTCATTTGATGTGTAGACGAGGAGTACATAACACTTCGCAAATCATATTATATCTTACCATGAAACATAGAAATGAGATGCGATATCGCGTTTTAAGAAGCATTAGAACTCTACTGCTACGATACGTAGACATCTGCAAACGCTATTTCCTAGCGAGGAAGTGTCGCATTCACATTCATTTGAATCGTAGACGAGGAATGCATAACACTTCGCAATGAATATTATATCTTACCATGAAACATAGATATGAGATGCAATATCTCGTTTTAAGAAGCATTTGAACTCTATTGCTTCGATACGTAGACATCTGCAAACGCTATTTCCTTGCAAGGAAGTGTCGCATTTACATTCATTTGAAGTGTAGACGAGGAATACATAACACTTCGCAAATCATATTATATCTTACCATGAAACACAGACATGAGATCCGTTATCGCGTTTTAAGAATCATATGAACTCTATTGCTATGATACGTAGACATCTGCAAACGCTATTTCCTTGCAGGGAAGTGTCGCATTTACATTCATTTGAAGTGTAGACGAGGAATACATGACACTTCGCAAATCATATTATATCTTACCATGAAACATAGAAATGAGATGCGATATCGCGTTTTAAGAAGCAGCAGAAATCCATTGCTACGATACGTAGACATCTGCAAACGCCATTTCCTTGCAAGAAAGTGTCGCATTTACATTCATTTGATGTGTAGACGAGGAATACATAACACTTCGCAAATCATATTATATCTTACCATGAAACATAGAAATGAGATGCGATATCGCGTTTTAAGAAGCATTAGAACTCCATTGCTACGATACCTAGACATCTGCAGACGCTATTTCCTAGCAAGGAAGTGTCGCATTTACATTCATTTGAAGTGTAGACGGGGAATACATGACAATTCGCAAATCATATAATATCTTACCATGAAACGTAGAAATGAGATGCGATATCGCGTTTTAGGAATCATAAGAACTCTATTGCTACGATACGTAGACATCTGCAAACGCTATTTCCTTGCAAGGAAGTGTTGCATTTACATTCATTTGAATCGTAGACGAGGAATACATAACACTTCGCAAATCATATTATATCTTACCATGAAACATAGAAATGAGATGCGATATCGCGTTTTAAGAAGCATTGGAACTCTATTGCTACGATACGTAGACATCTGCAAACGCTATCTCCTTGCAAGGAAGTGTCGCATTTACATTCATTTGAATCGTAGACGAGGAATACATAACACTTCGCAAATCATATTATATCTTACCATGAAACATACAAATGAGATGCGATATCGCGTTTTAAGAAGCATTGGAACTCTATTGCTACGATACGTAGACATCTGCAAACGCTATTTCCTTGCAAGGAATTGTTGCATTTACATTCATTTGAATCGTAGACGAGGAATGCATAACACTTCGCAATGAATATTATATCTTATCAAGAAACATATATATGCTGTGCAATATCTCGTTTTAAGAAGCATTTGAACTCTGTTGCTTCGATACGTAGACATCTGCAAACGCTATTTCCTTGCAACGAAGTGTCGCATTTACTTTCACTTGAAGTGTAGACGAGGAATACATAACACTTCGCAAATCATATTATATCCTACCATGAAACATAGAAATAAGTTCCGATATCGCGTTTTAGGAATCATAAGAACTCTATTGCTACGATACGTAGACATCTGCAAACGCTATTTCCTTGCAGGGAAGTGTCGCATTTACATTCATTTGAAGTGTAGACGAGGAATACATGACACTTCGCAAATCATTTTATATCTTACCATGAATCATAGGAGTGAGATGCGATATCGCGTTTTAAGAAGCAGCAGAAATCCATTGCTACGATACGTAGACATCTGCAAACGCTATTTCCTAGCAAGGAAGTGTCGCATTTACATTCATTTGATGTGTAGACGAGGAATACATAACACTTCGCAAATCATATTATATCTTACCATGAAACATAGAAATGAGATGCGGTATCGCGTTTTAAGAAGCATTAGAACTCTACTGCTACGATACGTAGACATCTGCAAACGCTATTTCCTAGCGAGGAAGTGTCGCATTCACATTCATTTGAAGTGTGGACGAGGAATACATGACACATCGCAAATCATATTGTATCTTACCATGAAACACAGAAATGAGATGCGATATCGCGTTTTAAGAAGCATCAGAAACCCATTGCTACGATACGTAGACATCCGCAAACGCCATTTCCTTGCAAGGAAGTGTCGCATTTACATTCATTTGAAGTGTAGACGAGGAATACATAACACTTCGCAAATCATATTATATCTTACCATGAAACACAGACATGAGATCCGTTATCGCGTTTTAAGAATCATATGAACTCTATTGCTACGATACGTAGACATCTGCAAACGCTATTTCCTTGCAGGGAAGTGTCGCATTTACATTCATTTGAAGTGTAGACGAGGAATACATGACACTTCGCAAATCATATTATATCTTACCATGAAACATATAAATGAGATGCGATATCGCGTTTTAAGAAGCATTAGAACACTATTGCTACGATAGGTAGACATTTGCAAACGCTATTTCCTTGCAAGGAAGTGTCGCATTTACATTCATTTGAAGTGTAGACGAGGAATACATAACACTTCGCAAATCATATTATATCTTACCATGAAACATAGAAATGAGATGCGATATCGCGTTTTAAGAAGCATTCGAACTCTATTGCTACGATAGCTAGACATCTGCAAACGCTATTTCCTTGCAAGGAAGTGTCACATTTACATTCATTTGAAGTGTAGACGAGGAATACATAACACTTCGCAAATCATATTATATCTTACCATGAAACATAGAAATGAGAAGCGATATCGCGTTTTAAGAATCATAAGAACTCTATTGCTACGATACGTAGACATCTGCAAACGCTATTTCCTTGCAAAGAAGTGTCGCATTTACATTCATTTGAAGTGTAGACGAGGAATACATAACACTTCGCAAATCATATTATATCTTACCATGAAACATAGAAATGAGATCCGATATCGCGTTTTAAGAATCATAAGAACTCTATTGCTACGATACGTAGACATCTGCAAACGCTATTTCCTTGCAAGGAAGTGTCGCATTTACATTCATTTGAAGCGTGGACGAGGAATACATGACACTTCGCAAATCGTATTATATCTTACCATGAAACATAGAAATGAGATGCGTTATCGCGTTTTAAGAAGCATCAGAAATCCATTGCTACGATACGTGGACATCTGCAAACGCTATTTCCCTGCAAGAAAGTGTCGCATTTACATTCATTTGAAGTGTAGACGAGGAATACATAACACTTCGCAAAACATATTATACCTTACCATGAAACATAGAAATAAGATCCGATATCGCGTTTTAAGAATCATAAGTACTCTATTGCTACGATACGTAGACATCTGCAAACGCTATTTCCTTGCAGGGAAGTGTCGCATTTACATTCATTTGAAGTGTGGACGAGGAATACATGACACTTCGCAAACCATATTATATCTTACCATGAATCATAGAAGTGAGATGCGATATCGCGGTTTAAGATGCAGCAGAAATCCATTGCTACGATACGTAGACATCTGCAAACGCTATTTCCTTGCAAGAAAGTGTCACATTTACATTCATTTGAAGTGTAGACGAGGAATACATGACACTTCGCAAATCATATTATATCTTACCATGTATCATAGAAATGAGATGCGTTATCGCGTTTTAAGAAGCATCAGAAATCCATTGCTACGATACGTAGACATCTGCAAACGCTATTTCCTAGCAAGGAAGTGTCGCATTTACATTCATTTGATGTGTAGACGAGGAATACATAACACTTCGCAAATCATATTATATCTTACCATGAAACATAGAAATGAGATGCGGTATCGCGTTTTAAGAAGCATTAGAACTCTACTGCTACGATACGTAGACATCTGCAAACGCTATTTCCTAGCGAGGAAGTGTCGCATTCACATTCATTTGAAGTGTGGACGAGGAATACATGACACATCGCAAATCATATTGTATCTTACCATGAAACACAGAAATGAGATGCGATATCGCGTTTTAAGAAGCATCAGAAACCCATTGCTACGATACGTAGACATCCGCAAACGCCATTTCCTTGCAAGAATGTGTCGCATTTACATTCATTTGAAGTGTAGACGAGGAATACATAACACTTCGCAAATCATATTATACCTTACCATGAAACATAGAAATGAGATGCGATATCGCGTTTTAAGAACCATAAGAACTCTATTGCTACGATACGTAGACATCTGCAAACGCTATTTCCTTGCAAAGAAGTGTCGCATTTACATTCATTTGAAGTGTAGACGAGGAATACATAACACTTAGCAAATCATATTATATCTTACCATTAAACATAGAAATGAGATGCGATATCGCGTTTTAAGAAGCATTTGAACTCTGTTGCTTCGATACGTAGACATCTGCAAACGCTATTTCCTTGCAACGAAGTGTCGCATTTACTTTCACTTGAAGTGTAGACGAGGAATACATAACACTTCGCAAATCATATTATATCCTACCATGAAACATAGAAATGAGATGCGATATCGCTTTATAAGAATCATAAGAACTCTATTGTTACGATACGTAGACATCTGCAAACGCTATTTCCTTGCAAGGAAGTGTCGCATTTACGTTCATTTGAATCGTAGACGAGGAATGCATAACACTTCGCAATGAATATTATATCTTATCATGAAACATAGATATGAGATGCAATATCTCGTTTTATGAAGCATTTGAACTCTATTGCTTCGATACGTAGACATCTGCAAACGCTATTTCCTTGCAAGGAAGTGTCGCATTTACATTCATTTGAATCGTAGACGAGGAATGCATAACACTTCGCAATGAATATTATATCTTATCATGAAACATAGATATGAGATGCAATATCGCGTTTTAAGAAGCATTAGAATTCTACTGCTACGATACGCAGACATCTGCAAACGCTATTTCGTTGCAAGGAAGTGTCGCATTTACATTCATTTGAAGCGTGGACGTGGAATACATGACACTTCGCAAATCATATTATATCTTACCATGAAACATAGAAATGAGATGCGATATCGCGTTTTAAGAAGCATCAGAAATCCATTGCTACGATACGTAGACATCTGCAAACGCTATTTCCTTGCAAGGAAGTGTCGCATTTACATTCATTTGTTGTGTAGACGAGGAATACATAACACTTCGCAAATCATATTATATCTTACCATGAACCATAGAAATGGGATGCGATATCGCGTTTTAAGAAGCATGAGAACTCTACTGCTACGATACGTAGACATCTGCAAACGCTATTTCCTAGCGAGGAAGTGTCGCGTTTGCATTCATTTGAAGTGTAGACGAGGAACACATAACACTCCGCAAATCATATTATATCTTACCATGAAACATAGAAATGAGATGCGATATCGCCTTTTAAAAAGCATTAGAACTCTATTGCTACGATACGTAGACACCTGCAATCGCTATTTCCTTGCAACGAAGTGTCGCATTTACTTTCATTTCAATCGTAGACGAGGAATGCATAACACTTCGCAATGAATATTATATCTTATCGTGAAACATAGATATGAGATGCGATATCGCGTTTTAAGAATCATATGAACTCTATTGTTACGATACGTAGACATATCCAAACGCTATTTCCTTGCAATGAAGTGTCGCATTTACGTTCATTTGAATCGTAGACGAGGAATGCATAACACTTCGCAATGAATATTATATCTTATCATGAAACATAGATATGAGATGCAATATCTCGTTTTAAGAAGCATTTGAACTCTATTGCTTCGATACGTAGACATCTGCAAACGCTATTTCCTTGCAAGGAAGTGTCGCATTTACATTCATTTGAATCGTAGACGAGGAATGCATAACACTTCGCAATGAATATTATATCTTATCATGAAACATAGAAATGAGATGCGATATCGCGTTTTAAGAATCATATGAACTCTATTGCTACGATACGTAGACATCTGCAAACGCTATTTCCTTGCAAGGAAGTGTCGCATTTACATTCATTTGAATTGTAGACGAGGAATACATAACACTTCGCAAATCATATTATATCTTACCATGAAACATAGAAATGAGATCCGATATCGCTTTTCAAGAATCATAAGAACTCTATTGTTACGATACGTAGACATCTGCAAACGCTATTTCCTTGCAAGGAAGTGTCGCATTTACGTTCATTTGAATCGTAGACGAGGAATGCATAACACTTCGCAATGAATATTATATCTTATCATGAAACATAGATATGAGATGCAATATCTCGTTTTATGAAGCATTTGAACTCTATTGCTTCGATACGTAGACAACTGCAAACGCTATTACCTTGGAAGGAAGTGTCGCATTTACATTCCTTTGAATCGTAGACGAGGAATGCATAACACTTCGCAATGAATATTACATCTTATCATGACACATAAATATGAGATGCAATATCTCGTTTTAAGAAGCATTTGAACTCTATTGCTTCGATACGTAGACATCTGCAAACGCTATTTCCTTGCAAGGAAGTGTCGCATTTACATTCATTTGAAGTGTAGACGAGGAATACATAACACTTCGCAAATCATATTATATCGTACCATGAAACATAGAAATGAGATGCGATATCGCGTTTCAAGAATCATAAGAACTCCATTGCTACGATACGTAGACATCTGCAAACGCTATTCCCATGCAGAGAAGTGTCGCATTTACATTCATTTGAAGTGTAGACGAGGAATACATAACACTTCGCAAATCATATTATATCTTACCATGAAACATAGAAATGAGATGCGATATCGCGTTTTAAGTAGCATTTGAACTCTATTGCTTCGATACGTAGACATCTGCAAACGCTATTTCCTTGCAAGGAAGTGTCGCACTCACATTCATTTGAAGTGTAGACGAGGAATACATAACACTTCGCAAATCATATTATATCTTACCATGAAACATTGAAATGAGATGCGATATCGCTTTTTAAGAATCATAAGAACTCTATTTTTACGATACGTAGACATCTGCAAACGCTATTTCCTTGCAAGGAAGTGTCGCATTTACGTTCATTTCAATCGTAGACGAGGAATGCATAACACTTCGCAATGAATATTATATCTTATCATGAAACATAGATACGAGATGCAATATCTCGTTTTATGAAGCATTTGAACTCTATTGCTTCGATACGTAGACATCTGCAAACGCTATTTCCTTGCAAGGAAGTGTCGCATTTACATTCTTTTGAATCGTAGACGAGGAATGCATAACACTTCGCAATGAATATTATATCTTATCATGAAACATAGATATGAGATGCAATATCGCGTTTTAAGAAGCATTAGAATTCTACTGCTACGATACGCAGACATCTGCAAACGCTATTTCGTTGCAAGGAAGTGTCGCATTTACATTCATTTGAAGCGTGGACGAGGAATACATGACACTTCGCAAATCATATTATATCTTACCATGAAACATAGAAATGAGATGCGATATCGCGTTTTAAGAAGCATCAGAAATCCATTGCTACGATACGTAGACATCTGCAAACGCTGTTTCCTTGCAAGGAAGTGTCGCATTTACATTCATTTGATGTGTAGACGAGGAATACATAACACTTCGCAAATCATATTATATCTTACCATGAAACATAGAAATGGGATGCGATATCGCGTTTTAAGAAGCATTAGAACTCTACTGCTACGATACGTAGACATCTGCAAACGCTATTTCCTAGCGAGGAAGTGTCGCGTTTGCATTCATTTGAAGTGTAGACGAGGAACACATAACACTCCGCAAATCATATTATATCTTACCATGAAACATAGAAATGAGATGCGATATCGCGTTTTAAGAACCATAAGAACTCTACTGCTACGATACGTAGACATCTGCAATCGCTATTTCCTTGCAAAGAAGTGTCGCATTTACATTCATTTGAAGTGTAGACGAGGAATACATAACCCTTCGCAAATCATATTATATCTTACCATGAAACATAGAAATGAGATGCGATATCGCGTTTTAAGAAGCATTAGAACTCTATTGCTACGATACGTAGACACCTGCAATCGCTATTTCCTTGCGACGAAGTGTCGCATTTACTTTCATTTGAATCGTAGACGAGGAATGCATAACACTTCGCAATGAATATTATATCTTATCTTGAAACATAGATATGAGATGCGATATCGCGTTTTAAGAATCATATGAACTCTATTGTTACGATACGTAGATATCTCCAAACGCTATTTCCTTGCAAGGAAGTGTCGCATTTACGTTCATTTGAATCGTAGACGAGGAATGCATAACACTTCGCAATGAATATTATATCTTATCATGAAACATAGATATGAGCTGCAGTATCTCGTTTTATGAAGCATTTGAACTCTATTGCTTCGATACGTAGACATCTGCAAACGTTATTACCTTGGAAGAAAGTGTCGCATTTACATTCATTTGAATCGTAGACGAGGAATGCATAACACTTCGCAATGAATATTATATCTTATCATGACACATAGATATGAGATGCAATATCTCGTTTTAAGAAGCATTAGAATTCTACTGCTACGATACGCAGACATCTGCAAACGCTATTTCGTTGCAAGGAAGTGTCGCATTTACATTCATTTGAAGCGTGGACGAGGAATACATGACACTTCGCAAATCATATTATATCTTACGACGAAACATAGAAATGAGATGCGATATCGCGTTTTAAGAAGCATCAGAAATCCATTGCTACGATACGTAGACATCTGCAAACGCTATTTCCTTGCAAGGAAGTGTCGCATTTACATTCGCTTGATGTGTAGACGAGGAATACATAACACTTCGCAAATCATATTATATCTTACCATGAAACATAGAAATGGGATGCGATATCGCGTTTTAAGAAGCATGAGAACTCTACTGCTACGATACGTAGACATCTGCAAACGCTATTTCCTAGCGAGGAAGTGTCGCGTTTGCATTCATTTGAAGTGAAGACGAGGAACACATAACACTCCGCAAATCATATTATATCTTACCATGAAACATAGAAATGAGATGCGATATCGCGTTTTAAGAAGCATTAGAACTCTATTGCTACGATACGTAGACACCTGCAATCGCTATTTCCTTGCAACGAAGTGTCGTATTTACTTTCATTTCAATCGTAGACGAGGAATGCATAACACATCGCAATGAATATTATATCTTATCTTGAAACATAGATATGAGATGCGATATCGCGTCTTAAGAATCATATGAACTCTATTGTTACGGTACGTAGACATTTCCAAACGCTATTTCCTTGCAAGGAAGTGTCGCATTTACGTTCATTTGAATCGTAGACGAGGAATGCATAACACTTCGCAATGAATATTATATCTTATCATGAAACATAGATATGAGATGCAATATCGCGTTTTAAGAAGCATTAGAATTCTACTGCTACGATACGCAGACATCTGCAAACGCTATTTCGTTGCAAGGAAGTGTCGCATTTACATTCATTTGAAGCGTGGACGAGGAATACATGACACTTCGCAAATCATATTATATCTTACCATGAAACATAGAAATGAGATGCGATATCGCGTTTTAAGAAGCATCAGAAATCCATTGCTACGATACGTAGACATCTGCAAACGCAGTTTCCTTGCAAGGAAGTGTCGCATTTACATTCATTTGATGTGTAGACGAGGAATACATAACACTTCGCAAATCATATTATATCTTACCATGAAACATAGAAATGGGATGCGATATCGCGTTTTAAGAAGCATGAGAACTCTACTGCTACGATACGTAGACATCTGCAAACGCTATTTCCTAGCGAGGAAGTGTCGCGTTTGCATTCATTTGAAGTGAAGACGAGGAACACATAACACTCCGCAAATCATATTATATCTTACCATGAAACATAGAAATGAGATGCGATATCGCGTTTTAAGAAGCATTAGAACTCTATTGCTACGATACGTAGACACCTGCAATCGCTATTTCCTTGCAACGAAGTGTCGTATTTACTTTCATTTCAATCGTAGACGAGGAATGCATAACACATCGCAATGAATATTATATCTTATCTTGAAACATAGATATGAGATGCGATATCGCGTCTTAAGAATCATATGAACTCTATTGTTACGGTACGTAGACATTTCCAAACGCTATTTCCTTGCAAGGAAGTGTCGCATTTACGTTCATTTGAATCGTAGACGAGGAATGCATAACACTTCGCAATGAATATTATATCTTATCATGAAACATAGATATGAGATGCAATATCGCGTTTTAAGAAGCATTAGAATTCTACTGCTACGATACGCAGACATCTGCAAACGCTATTTCGTTGCAAGGAAGTGTCGCATTTACATTCATTTGAAGCGTGGACGAGGAATACATGACACTTCGCAAATCATATTATATCTTACCATGAAACATAGAAATGAGATGCGATATCGCGTTTTAAGAAGCATCAGAAATCCATTGCTACGATACGTAGACATCTGCAAACGCTGTTTCCTTGCAAGGAAGTGTCGCATTTACATTCATTTGATGTGTAGACGAGGAATACATAACACTTCGCAAATCATATTATATCTTACCATGAAACATAGAAATGGGATGCGATATCGCGTTTTAAGAAGCATTAGAACTCTACTGCTACGATACGTAGACATCTGCAAACGCTATTTCCTAGCTAGGAAGTGTCGCGTTTGCATTCATTTGAAGTGTAGACGAGGAACACATAACACTCCGCAAATCATATTATATCTTACCATGAAACATAGAAATGAGATGCGATATCGCGTTTTAAGAACCATAAGAACTCTACTGCTACGATACGTAGACATCTGCAATCGCTATTTCCTTGCAAAGAAGTGTCGCATTTACATTCATTTGAAGTGTAGACGAGGAATACATAACCCTTCGCAAATCATATTATATCTTACCATGAAACATAGAAATGAGATGCGATATCGCGTTTTAAGAAGCATTAGAACTCTATTGCTACGATACGTAGACACCTGCAATCGCTATTTCCTTGCGACGAAGTGTCGCATTTACTTTCATTTCAATCGTAGACGAGGAATGCATAACACTTCGCAATGAATATTATATCTTATCTTGAAACATAGATATGAGATGCGATATCGCGTTTTAAGAATCATATGAACTCTATTGTTACGATACGTAGACATCTCCAAACGCTATTTCCTTGCAAGGAAGTGTCGCATTTACGTTCATTTGAATCGTAGACGAGGAATGCATAACACTTCGCAATGAATATTATATTTTATCATGAAACATAGAAATGAGATGCGATATCGCGTTTTAAGAATCATATGAACTCTATTGCTACGATACGTAGACATCTGCAAACGCTATTTCCTTGCAAGGAAGTGTCGCATTTACATTCATTTGAAGTGTAGACGAGGAATACATAACACTTAGCAATTCATATTATATCTTACCATGTAACATTGAAATGAGATCCGATATCGCGTTGTAAGAATCATAAGAACTCAATTGCTACGATACGTAGACATCTGCAAACGCTATTTCCTTGCAGGGAAGTGTCGCATTTACATTCATTTGAAGTGTAGACGAGGAATACATGACACTTCGCAAATCATATTATATCTTACCATGAAACGTATAAATGAGATGCGATATCGCGTTTTAAGAATCATAAGAACTCTATTGCTACGATACGTAGACATCTGCAAACGCTATTTCCTTGGAAGGAAGTGTCGCATTTACGTTCATTTGAATCGTAGACGAGGAATGCATAACACTTCGCAATGAATATTATATCTTATCATGAAACATAGATATGAGATGCAGTATCTCGTTTTATGAAGCATTTGAACTCTATTGCTTCGATACGTAGACATCTGCAAACGCTATTACCTTGGAAGGAAGTGTCGCATTTACGTTCATTTGAATCGTAGACGAGGAATGCATAACACTTCGCAATGAATATTATATCTTACCATGAAACATAGAAATGAGATGCGATATCGCGTTTTAAGAAGCATCAGAAATCCATTGCTACGATACGTAGACATCTGCAAACGCTATTTCCTTGCAAGGAAGTGTCGCACTCACATTCATTTGAAGTGTAGACGAGGAATACATAACACTTCGCAAATCATATTATATCTTACCATGAAACATTGAAATGAGATGCGATATCGCTTTTTAAGAATCATAAGAACTCTATTTTTACGATACGTAGACATCTGCAAACGCTATTTCCTTGCAAGGAAGTGTCGCATTTACATTCATTTGTTGTGTAGACGAGGAATACATAACACTTCGCAAATCATATTATATCTTACCATGAAACTTAGAAATGGGATGCGATATCGCGTTTTAAGAAGCATGAGAACTCTACTGCTACGATACGTAGACATCTGCAAACGCTATATCCTAGCGAGGAAGTGTCGCGTTTGCATTCATTTGAAGTGTAGACGAGGAACACATAACACTCCGCAAATCATATTATATCTTACCATGGAACATAGAAATGAGATGCGATATCGCGTTTTAAGAAGCATTAGAACTCTATTGCTACGATACGTAGACACCTGCAATCGCTATTTCCTTGCAACGAAGTGTCGCATTTACTTTCATTTCAATCGTAGACGAGGAATGCATAACACTTCGCAATGAATATTATATCTTATCTTGAAACATAGATATGAGATGCGATATCGCGTTTTAAGAATCATATGAACTCTATTGTTACGATACGTAGACATTTCCAAACGCTATTTCCTTGCAAGGAAGTGTCGCATTTACGTTCATTTGAATCGTAGACGAGGAATGCATAACACTTCGCAATGAATATTATATCTTATCATGAAACATAGATATGAGATGCAATATCTCGTTTTAAGAAGCATTTGAACTCTATTGCTTCGATACGTAGACATCTGCAAACGCTATTTCCTTGCAAGGAAGTGTCGCATTTACATTCATTTGAATCGTAGACGAGGAATGCATAACACTTCGCAATGAATATTATATCTTATCATGAAACATAGGAATGAGATGCGATATCGCGTTTTAAGAATCATATGAACTCTATTGCTACGATACGTAGACATCTGCAAACGCTATTTCCTTGCAAGGAAGTGTCGCATTTACATTCATTTGAAGTGTAGACGAGGAATACATAACACTTCGCAAATCATATTATATCTTACCATGAAACATAGAAATGAGATCCGATATCGCGTTGTAAGAATCATAAGAACTCAATTGCTACGATACGTACACATCTGCAAACGCTATTTCCTTGGAAGGAAGTGTCGCATTTACGTTCATTTGAATCGTAGACGAGGAATGCATAACACTTCGCAATGAATATTATATTTTATCATGAAACATAGAAATGAGATGCGATATCGCGTTTTAAGAATCATATGAACTCTATTGCTACGATACGTAGACATCTGCAAACGCTATTTCCTTGCAAGGAAGTGTCGCATTTACATTCATTTGAAGTGTAGACGAGGAATACATAACACTTAGCAATTCATATTATATCTTACCATGAAACATTGAAATGAGATCCGATATCGCGTTGTAAGAATCATAAGAACTCAATTGCTACGATACGTAGACATCTGCAAACGCTATTTCCTTGCAGGGAAGTGTCGCATTTACATTCATTTGAAGTGTAGACGAGGAATACATGACACTTCGCAAATCATATTATATCTTACCATGAAACGTATAAATGAGATGCGATATCGCGTTTTAAGAATCATAAGAACTCTATTGCTACGATACGTAGACATCTGCAAACGCTATTTCCTTGGAAGGAAGTGTCGCATTTACGTTCATTTGAATCGTAGACGAGGAATGCATAACACTTCGCAATGAATATTATATCTTATCATGAAACATAGATATGAGATGCAGTATCTCGTTTTATGAAGCATTTGAACTCTATTGCTTCGATACGTAGACATCTGCAAACGCTATTACCTTGGAAGGAAGTGTCGCATTTACGTTCATTTGAATCGTAGACGAGGAATGCATAACACTTCGCAATGAATATTATATCTTATCATGAAACATAGATATGGGATGCAATATCGCGTTTTAAGAAGCATTAGAATTCTACTGCTACGATACGCACACATCTGCAAACGTTATTTCGTTGCAAGGAAGTGTCGCATTTACATTCATTTGAAGCGTGGACGAGGAATACATGACACTTCGCAAATCATATTATATCTTACCATGAAACATAGAAATGAGATGCGATATCGCGTTTTAAGAAGCATCAGAAATCCATTGCTACGATACGTAGACATCTGCAAACGCTATTTCCTTGCAAGGAAGTGTCGCACTCACATTCATTTGAAGTGTAGACGAGGAATACATAACACTTCGCAAATCATATTATATCTTACCATGAAACATTGAAATGAGATGCGATATCGCTTTTTAAGAATCATAAGAACTCTATTTTTACGATACGTAGACATCTGCAAACGCTATTTCCTTGCAAGGAAGTGTCGCATTTACATTCATTTGTTGTGTAGACGAGGAATACATAACACTTCGCAAATCATATTATATCTTACCATGAAACTTAGAAATGGGATGCGATATCGCGTTTTAAGAAGCATGAGAACTCTACTGCTACGATACGTAGACATCTGCAAACGCTATATCCTAGCGAGGAAGTGTCGCGTTTGCATTCATTTGAAGTGTAGACGAGGAACACATAACACTCCGCAAATCATATTATATCTTACCATGGAACATAGAAATGAGATGCGATATCGCGTTTTAAGAAGCATTAGAACTCTATTGCTACGATACGTAGACACCTGCAATCGCTATTTCCTTGCAACGAAGTGTCGCATTTACTTTCATTTCAATCGTAGACGAGGAATGCATAACACTTCGCAATGAATATTATATCTTATCTTGAAACATAGATATGAGATGCGATATCGCGTTTTAAGAATCATATGAACTCTATTGTTACGATACGTAGACATTTCCAAACGCTATTTCCTTGCAAGGAAGTGTCGCATTTACGTTCATTTGAATCGTAGACGAGGAATGCATAACACTTCGCAATGAATATTATATCTTATCATGAAACATAGATATGAGATGCAATATCTCGTTTTAAGAAGCATTTGAACTCTATTGCTTCGATACGTAGACATCTGCAAACGCTATTTCCTTGCAAGGAAGTGTCGCATTTACATTCATTTGAATCGTAGACGAGGAATGCATAACACTTCGCAATGAATATTATATCTTATCATGAAACATAGGAATGAGATGCGATATCGCGTTTTAAGAATCATATGAACTCTATTGCTACGATACGTAGACATCTGCAAACGCTATTTCCTTGCAAGGAAGTGTCGCATTTACATTCATTTGAAGTGTAGACGAGGAATACATAACACTTCGCAAATCATATTATATCTTACCATGAAACATAGAAATGAGATCCGATATCGCGTTGTAAGAATCATAAGAACTCAATTGCTACGATACGTACACATCTGCAAACGCTATTTCCTTGGAAGGAAGTGTCGCATTTACGTTCATTTGAATCGTAGACGAGGAATGCATAACACTTCGCAATGAATATTATATCTTATCATGAAACATAGATATGAGATGCAGTATCTCGTTTTATGAAGCATTTGAACTCTATTGCTTCGATACGTAGACATCTGCAAACGCTATTACCTTGGAAGGAAGTGTCGCATTTACATTCATTTGAATCGTAGACGAGGAATGCATAACACTTCGCAATGAATATTATATCTTATCATGACACATAGATATGAGATGCAATATCTCGTTTTAAGAAGCATTAGAATTCTACTGCTACGATACGCAGACATCTGCGAACGCTATTTCGTTGCAAGGAAGTGTCGCATTTACATTCATTTGAAGCGTGGACGAGGAATACATGACACTTCGCAAATCATATTATATCTTACGATGAAACATAGAAATGAGATGCGATATCGCGTTTTAAGAAGCATCAGAAATCCATTGCTACGATACGTAGACAACTGCAAACGCTATTTCCTTGCAAGGAAGTGTCGCATTTACATTCATTTGATGTGTAGACGAGGAATACATAACACTTCGCAAATCATATTATATCTTACCATGAAACATAGAAATGGGATGCGATATCGCGTTTTAAGAAGCATTAGAACTCTACTGCTACGATACGTAGACATCTGCAAACGCTATTTCCTAGCGAGGAAGTGTAACGTTTGCATTCATTTGAAGTGTAGACGAGGAACACATAACACTCCGCAAATCATATTATATCTTACCATGAAACATAGAAATGAGATGCGACATCGCGTTTTAAGAACCATAAGAACTCTACTGCTACGATACGTAGACATCTGCAATCGCTATTTCCTTGCAAAGAAGTGTCGCATTTACATTCATTTGAAGTGTAGACGAGGAATACATAACACTTCGCAAATCATATTATATCTTACCATGAAACATAGAAATGAGATGCGATATCGCGTTTTAAGAAGCATTAGAACTCTATTGCTACGATACGTAGACACCTGCAATCGCTATTTCCTTGCAACGAAGTGTCGCATTTACTTTCATTTGAATCGTAGACGAGGAATGCATAACACTTCGCAATGAATATTATATCTTATCTTGAAACATAGATATGAGATGCGATATAGCGTTTTAAGAATCATATGAACTCTATTGTTACGATACGTAGACATCTCCAAACGCTATTTCCTTGCAAGGAAGTGTCGCATTTACGTTCATTTGAATCGTAGACGAGGAATGCATAACACTTCGCAATGAATATTATATCTTATCATGAAACATAGATATGAGATGCAATATCGCGTTTTAAGAAGCATTATAATTCTACTGCTACGATACGCAGACATCTGCAAACGCTATTTCGTTGCAAGGAAGTGTCGCATTTACATTCATTTGAAGCGTGGACGAGGAATACATGACACTTCGCAAATCATATTATATCTTACCATGAAACATAGAAATGAGATGCGATATCGCGTTTTAAGAAGCATCAGAAATCCATTGCTACGATACGTAGACATCTGCAAACGCTATTTCCTTGCAAGGAAGTGTCGCACTCACATTCATTTGAAGTGTAGACGAGGAATACATAACACTTCGCAAATCATATTATATCTTACCATGAAACATTGAAATGAGATGCGATATCGCTTTTCAAGAATCATAAGAACTCTATTTTTACGATACGTAGACATCTGCAAACGCTATTTCCTTGCAAGGAAGTGTCGCATTTACGTTCATTTGAATCGTAGACGAGGAATGCATAACACTTCGCAATGAATATTATATCTTATCATGAAACATAGATATGAGATGCAATATCTCGTTTTATGAAGCATTTGAACTCTATTGCTTCGATACGTAGACATCTGCAAACGCTATTTCCTTGCAAGGAAGTGTCGCACTCACATTCATTTGAAGTGTAGACGAGGAATACATAACACTTCGCAAATCATATTATATCTTACCATGAAACATTGAAATGAGATGCGATATCTCTTTTTAAGAATCATAAGAACTCTATTTTTACGATACGTAGACATCTGCAAACGCTATTTCCTTGCAAGGAAGTGTCGCATTTACGTTCATTTCAATCGTAGACGAGGAATGCATAACACTTCGCAATGAATATTATATCTTATCATGAAACATAGATACGAGATGCAATATCTCGTTTTATGAAGCATTTGAACTCTATTGCTTCGATACGTAGACATCTGCAAACGCTATTTCCTTGCAAGGAAGTGTCGCATTTACATTCTTTTGAATCGTAGACGAGGAATGCATAACACTTCGCAATGAATATTATATCTTATCATGAAACATAGATATGAGATGCAATATCGCGTTTTAAGAAGCATTAGAATTCTACTGCTACGATACGCAGACATCTGCAAACGCTATTTCGTTGCAAGGAAGTGTCGCATTTACATTCATTGGAAGCGTGGACGAGGAATACATGACACTTCGCAAATCATATTATATCTTACCATGAAACATAGAAATGAGATGCGATATCGCGTTTTAAGAAGCATCAGAAATCCATTGCTACGATACGTAGACATCTGCAAACGCTGTTTCCTTGCAAGGAAGTGTCGCATTTACATTCATTTGATGTGTAGACGAGGAATACATAACACTTCGCAAATCATATTATATCTTACCATGAAACATAGAAATGGGATGCGATATCGCGTTTTAAGAAGCATTAGAACTCTACTGCTACGATACGTAGACATCTGTAAACGCTATTTCCTAGCGAGGAAGTGTCGCGTTTGCATTCATTTGAAGTGTAGACGAGGAACACATAACACTCCGCAAATCATATTATATCTTACCATGAAACATAGAAATGAGATGCGATATCGCGTTTTAAGAACCATAAGAACTCTACTGCTACGATACGTAGACATCTGCAATCGCTATTTCCTTGCAAAGAAGTGTCGCATTTACATTCATTTGAAGTGTAGACGAGGAATACATAACCCTTCGCAAATCATATTATATCTTACCATGAAACATAGAAATGAGATGCGATATCGCGTTTTAAGAAGCATTAGAACTCTATTGCTACGATACGTAGACACCTGCAATCGCTATTTCCTTGCGACGAAGTGTCGCATTTACTTTCATTTCAATCGTAGACGAGGAATGCATAACACTTCGCAATGAATATTATATCTTATCTTGAAACATAGATATGAGATGCGATATCGCGTTTTAAGAATCATATGAACTCTATTGTTACGATACGTAGATATCTCCAAACGCTATTTCCTTGCAAGGAAGTGTCGCATTTACGTTCATTTGAATCGTAGACGAGGAATGCATAACACTTCGCAATGAATATTATATTTTATCATGAAACATAGAAATGAGATGCGATATCGCGTTTTAAGAATCATATGAACTCTATTGCTACGATACGTAGACATCTGCAAAAGCTATTTCCTTGCAAGGAAGTGTCGCATTTACATTCATTTGAAGTGTAGACGAGGAATACATAACACTTAGCAATTCATATTATATCTTACCATGAAACATTGAAATGAGATCCGATATCGCGTTGTAAGAATCATAAGAACTCAATTGCTACGATACGTAGACATCTGCAAACGCTATTTCCTTGCAGGGAAGTGTCGCATTTACATTCATTTGAAGTGTAGACGAGGAATACATGACACTTCGCAAATCATATTATATCTTACCATGAAACGTAGAAATGAGATGCGATATCGCGTTTTAAGAATCATAAGAACTCTATTGCTACGATACGTAGACATCTGCAAACGCTATTTCCTTGGAAGGAAGTGTCGCATTTACGTTCATTTGAATCGTAGACGAGGAATGCATAACACTTCGCAATGAATATTATATCTTATCATGAAACATAGATATGAGATGCAGTATCTCGTTTTATGAAGCATTTGAACTCTATTGCTTCGATACGTAGACATCTGCAAACGCTATTACCTTGGAAGGAAGTGTCGCATTTACGTTCATTTGAATCGTAGACGAGGAATGCATAACACTTCGCAATGAATATTATATCTTATCATGAAACATAGATATGAGATGCAATATCGCGTTTTAAGAAGCATTAGAATTCTACTGCTACGATACGCACACATCTGCAAACGTTATTTCGTTGCAAGGAAGTGTCGCATTTACATTCATTTGAAGCGTGGACGAGGAATACATGACACTTCGCAAATCATATTATATCTTACCATGAAACATAGAAATGAGATGCGATATCGCGTTTTAAGAAGCATCAGAAATCCATTGCTACGATACGTAGACATCTGCAAACGCTATTTCCTTGCAAGGAAGTGTCGCACTCACATTCATTTGAAGTGTAGACGAGGAATACATAACACTTCGCAAATCATATTATATCTTACCATGAAACATTGAAATGAGATGCGATATCGCTTTTTAAGAATCATAAGAACTCTATTTTTACGATACGTAGACATCTGCAAACGCTATTTCCTTGCAAGGAAGTGTCGCATTTACATTCATTTGTTGTGTAGACGAGGAATACATAACACTTCGCAAATCATATTATATCTTACCATGAAACATAGAAATGGGATGCGATATCGCGTTTTAAGAAGCATGAGAACTCTACTGCTACGATACGTAGACATCTGCAAACGCTATATCCTAGCGAGGAAGTGTCGCGTTTGCATTCATTTGAAGTGTAGACGAGGAACACATAACACTCCGCAAATCATATTATATCTTACCATGGAACATAGAAATGAGATGCGATATCGCGTTTTAAGAAGCATTAGAACTCTATTGCTACGATACGTAGACACCTGCAATCGCTATTTCCTTGCAACGAAGTGTCGCATTTACTTTCATTTCAATCGTAGACGAGGAATGCATAACACTTCGCAATGAATATTATATCTTATCATGAAACATAGGAATGAGATGCGATATCGCGTTTTAAGAATCATATGAACTCTATTGCTACGATACGTAGACATCTGCAAACGCTATTTCCTTGCAAGGAAGTGTCGCATTTACATTCATTTGAAGTGTAGACGAGGAATACATAACACTTCGCAAATCATATTATATCTTACCATGAAACATAGAAATGAGATCCGATATCGCGTTGTAAGAATCATAAGAACTCAATTGCTACGATACGTACACATCTGCAAACGCTATTTCCTTGGAAGGAAGTGTCGCATTTACGTTCATTTGAATCGTAGACGAGGAATGCATAACACTTCGCAATGAATATTATATCTTATCATGAAACATAGATATGAGATGCAGTATCTCGTTTTATGAAGCATTTGAACTCTATTGCTTCGATACGTAGACATCTGCAAACGCTATTACCTTGGAAGGAAGTGTCGCATTTACATTCATTTGAATCGTAGACGAGGAATGCATAACACTTCGCAATGAATATTATATCTTATCATGACACATAGATATGAGATGCAATATCTCGTTTTAAGAAGCATTAGAATTCTACTGCTACGATACGCAGACATCTGCGAACGCTATTTCGTTGCAAGGAAGTGTCGCATTTACATTCATTTGAAGCGTGGACGAGGAATACATGACACTTCGCAAATCATATTATATCTTACGATGAAACATAGAAATGAGATGCGATATCGCGTTTTAAGAAGCATCAGAAATCCATTGCTACGATACGTAGACATCTGCAAACGCTATTTCCTTGCAAGGAAGTGTCGCACTCACATTCATTTGAAGTGTAGACGAGGAATACATAACACTTCGCAAATCATATTATACCTTACCATGAAACATAGAAATAAGATCCGATATCGCGTTTTAAGAATCATAAGTACTCTATTGCTACGATACGTAGACATCTGCAAACGCTATTTCCTTGCAGGGAAGTGTCGCATTTACATTCATTTGAAGTGTGGACGAGGAATACATGACACTTCGCAAATCATATTATATCTTACCATGAATCATAGAAGTGAGATGCGATATCGCGGTTTAAGATGCAGCAGAAATCCATTGCTACGATACGTAGACATCTGCAAACGCTATTTCCTTGCAAGAAAGTGTCGCATTTACATTCATTTGAAGTGTAGACGAGGAATACATGACACTTCGCAAATCATATTATATCTTACCATGTATCATAGAAATGAGATGCGTTATCGCGTTTTAAGAAGCATCAGAAATCCATTGCTACGATACGTAGACATCTGCAAACGCTATTTCCTTGCAAGAAAGTGTCGCATTTACATTCATTTGAAGTGTAGACGAGGAATACGTAACACTTCGCAATTCATATTATACCTTACCATGAAACATAGAAATAAGATCCGATATCGCGTTTTAAGAATCATAAGAACTCTATTGCTACGATACGTAGACATCTGCAAACGCTATTTCCTTGCAGCGAAGTGTCGCATTTACATTCATTTGAAGTGTAGACGAGGAATACATGACACTTCGCAAATCATATTATATCTTACCATGAATCATAGAAGTGAGATGCGATATCGCGTTTTAAGAAGCAGCAGAAATCCATTGCTACGATACGTAGACATCTGCAAACGCTATTTCCTTGCAAGAAAGTGTCGCATTTACATTCATTTGAAGTGTAGACGAGGAATACATAACACTTCGCAAATCATATTATATCTTACCATGAAACATAGAAATGGGATCCGATATCGCGTTTTAAGAATCATAAGAACTCTATTGCTACGATACGTAGACATCTGCAAACGCCATTTCCTTGCAAGTGTGACGTCAGGCGTAGCGCCTGCCACCCATCAGCCTCCTCGCCGCCTCCAGCATCAACCCCTGCACGCAGGCAACCTGCCGTACACGCCTGCAGATTCAGCAACCAGCAGCGTTCGCGCGCGCACAGGTGCACGCGCTCACACGCACGTAGGAACACCTCTTTCTCGCTCGCACCCACAAGCAACGCTGTCTCGCTCGCACCTACGAGCATCCCCGCCTCCCTCGCATCGAGGACTCCGTCCAGAGGGAAGAAGTCGCAGCCCGTCACCGGAATGGGGACTGTTCCAGTTTAGGGAACCAACATTGCCAGACCCTGTACACTATTTTTATCTCATATATTACATCTGTGTACATGTATTATAATCCTAAATCTAAGTACTCATGACACATATTGTAACACACCACAACACACACGTAATTCTAAGTCCGTAGGTATATGATTATATATTAAGACGCGCCTGCGCCAACGACACGCGCAGCTAGACCCACCACGAGCCGCGAGTCCCCACTCGCTGGACCACGCGCTCCCCACTACGAGCGCCCGCGACCGAAGCGCCTCGCGAACCGAGGAGGTCCGAGACGCGACTCCAGAAAGTCAGTCTACTTCGAGATTCCAGTCCGAGGAGTCGAATCCTCCAGTACCATTTCTTATACGCGAGCCATTAGCCGCCTCAATGTGGGGTCTAGGCTACGCGCTAGTATTTCTATTTCCTTAGTTCTAACTTAGAATAATTTCAACTTTGTATAATTTTAACTTAGAATATATTCCATTTATTTTACTACATCTAGTTTTTGAGTTTAATACCATATCTACTAATTCCTATATCTACTAAATCAAATACCACTTCTCGCGCTTAATACAAACAGTAACAACGAATTCTTCCACGTGTCTCTTCCATACAACTGGGTAGCTTCCCATCACCTCGAAGGAGTATAGAACTCAGCTTTGCAGAGTTGCGGTAGAGCGGACCGCCGCTTATCCTTCCGAGCATTGTCTGTTAGTACAGAAAACTCTGGGTGAATGGCGCGTGATTCCGGTTCGCGAAGAACACGACGCGCGGGTAGGAAGAATTTCCTTCGCTCACTTGTGCGTGGATACGTGGGTAACGTATTCCGGATCCCCGTGTACCAGCAACCTGTCTCCGCACCTGTTCAGCAGCATCATTCCGAAGTCTCTAGCAACGCCGAGTCTCCTGTTTCCGCAACCGAGGTTGCTGCGATATCTACAGTCTCCACCGAATCCGCTTCGCATCCGAGTCGCCGTTTACCGCTTCGCTGGAAGCTCATTGAATTATCAACCTCAATCAACAGGCCAGCACCTACGTCGATACCAATCAACGATCCACGGCGAGAATTTTACCAACGTATCGAGAACGAAATCAGCAAAGGTAACATTTCCAACTCCTAATATCCGCAAATCGCGAGTGTTTTGTCCGTGTCGCGTTAGCTGAAATAGTCGAACCCGGTCGTAACGCGTTTCCGCGGACCGAATTTCGAACAAATATGCTAGTGTCGTGAAGCCTCCGGATAAACGAAAAGTTATTTCGCCGGACGTGACACAAGGAAGTGTCGCATTTACATTCATTTGATGTGTAGACGAGGAGTACATAACACTTCGCAAATCATATTATATCTTACCATGAAACATAGAAATGAGATGCGATATCGCGTTTTAAGAAGCATTAGAACTCTACTGCTACGATACGTAGACATCTGCAAACGCTATTTCCTAGCGAGGAAGTGTCGCATTCACATTCATTTGAAGTGTGGACGAGGAATACATGACACATCGGAAATCATATTATATCTTAGAATGAAACATAGAAATGAGATGCGATATCGCGTTTTAAGAAGCATCAGAAACCCATTGCTACGATACGTAGACATCTGCAAACGCTATTTCCTTGCAAGAAAGTGTCGCATTTACATTCATTTGAAGTGTAGACGAGGAAAACATAACACTTCGCAAATCATATTATACCTTACCATGAAACATAGAAATGAGATGCGATATCGCGTTTTAAGAACCATAAGAACTCCATTGCTACGATACGTAGACATCTGCAAACGCTATTTTCTAGCGAGGAAGTGTCGCATTTACATTCATTTGAAGTGTAGACGGGGAATACATGACACTTCGCAAATCATATAATATCTTACCATGAAACGTAGAAATGAGATGCGATATCGCGTTTTAAGAATCACAAGAACTCTATTGCTACGATACGTAGACATCTGCAAACGCTATTTCCTTGCAAGGAAGTGTCGCATTTACATTCATTTGAATCGTAGACGAGGAATACATAACACTTCGCAAATCATATTATATCTTACCATGAAACATAGAAATGAGATGCGATATCGCGTTTTAAGAAGCATTAGAACTCTATTGCTACGATACGTAGACATCTGCAAACGCTATTTCCTTGCAAGGAAGTGTCGCATTTACATTCATTTGAATCGTAGACGAGGAATGCATAACACTTCGCAATGAATATTATATCTTACCATGAAACATAGATATGAGATGCAATATCTCGTTTTAAGAAGCATTTGAACTCTATTGCTTCGATACGTAGACATCTGCAAACGCTATTTCCTTGCAAGGAAGTGTCGCATTTACATTCATTTGAAGTGTAGACGAGGAATACATAACACTTCGCAAATCATATTATATCTTACCATGAAACACAGACATGAGATCCGTTATCGCGTTTTAAGAATCATATGAACTCTATTGCTATGATACGTAGACATCTGCAAACGCTATTTCCTTGCAGGGAAGTGTCGCATTTACATTCATTTGAAGTGTAGACGAGGAATACATGACACTTCGCAAATCATATTATATCTTACCATGAAACATAGAAATGAGATGCGATATCGCGTTTTAAGAAGCAGCAGAAATCCATTGCTACGATACGTAGACATCTGCAAACGCCATTTCCTTGCAAGAAAGTGTCGCATTTACATTCATTTGATGTGTAGACGAGGAATACATAACACTTCGCAAATCATATTATATCTTACCATGAAACATAGAAATGAGATGCGATATCGCGTTTTAAGAAGCATTAGAACTCCATTGCTACGATACCTAGACATCTGCAGACGCTATTTCCTAGCAAGGAAGTGTCGCATTTACATTCATTTGAAGTGTAGACGGGGAATACATGACAATTCGCAAATCATATAATATCTTACCATGAAACGTAGAAATGAGATGCGATATCGCGTTTTAAGAATCATAAGAACTCTATTGCTACGATACGTAGACATCTGCAAACGCTATTTCCTTGCAAGGAAGTGTCACATTTACATTCATTTGAAGTGTAGACGAGGAATACATAACACTTCGCAAATCATATTATATCTTACCATGAAACATAGAAATGAGAAGCGATATCGCGTTTTAAGAATCATAAGAACTCTATTGCTACGATACGTATACATCTGCAAACGCTATTTCCTTGCAAAGAAGTGTCGCATTTACATTCATTTGAAGTGTAGACGAGGAATACATAACACTTCGCAAATCATATTATATCTTACCATGAAACATAGAAATGAGATCCGATATCGCGTTTTAAGAATCATAAGAACTCTATTGCTACGATACGTAGACATCTGCAAACGCTATTTCCTTGCAAGGAAGTGTCGCATTTAAATTCATTTGAAGCGTGGACGAGGAATACATGACACTTCGCAAATCATATTATATCTTACCATGAAACATAGAAATGAGATGCGTTATCGCGTTTTAAGAAGCATCAGAAATCCATTGCTACGATACGTGGACATCTGCAAACGCTATTTCCCTGCAAGAAAGTGTCGCATTTACATTCATTTGAAGTGTAGACGAGGAATACATAACACTTCGCAAAACATATTATACCTTACCATGAAACATAGAAATAAGATCCGATATCGCGTTTTAAGAATCATAAGTACTCTATTGCTACGATACGTAGACATCTGCAAACGCTATTTCCTTGCAGGGAAGTGTCGCATTTACATTCATTTGAAGTGTGGACGAGGAATACATGACACTTCGCAAATCATATTATATCTTACCATGAATCATAGAAGTGAGATGCGATATCGCGGTTTAAGATGCAGCAGAAATCCATTGCTACGATACGTAGACATCTGCAAACGCTATTTCCTTGCAAGAAAGTGTCGCATTTACATTCATTTGAAGTGTAGACGAGGAATACATGACACTTCGCAAATCATATTATATCTTACCATGTATCATAGAAATGAGATGCGTTATCGCGTTTTAAGAAGCATCAGAAATCCATTGCTACGATACGTAGACATCTGCAAACGCTATTTCCTTGCAAGAAAGTGTCGCATTTACATTCATTTGAAGTGTAGACGAGGAATACGTAACACTTCGCAATTCATATTATACCTTACCATGAAACATAGAAATAAGATCCGATATCGCGTTTTAAGAATCATAAGAACTCTATTGCTACGATACGTAGACATCTGCAAACGCTATTTCCTTGCAGCGAAGTGTCGCATTTACATTCATTTGAAGTGTAGACGAGGAATACATGACACTTCGCAAATCATATTATATCTTACCATGAATCATAGAAGTGAGATGCGATATCGCGTTTTAAGAAGCAGCAGAAATCCATTGCTACGATACGTAGACATCTGCAAACGCTATTTCCTTGCAAGAAAGTGTCGCATTTACATTCATTTGAAGTGTAGACGAGGAATACATAACACTTCGCAAATCATATTATATCTTACCATGAAACATAGAAATGGGATCCGATATCGCGTTTTAAGAATCATAAGAACTCTATTGCTACGATACGTAGACATCTGCAAACGCCATTTCCTTGCAAGTGTGACGTCAGGCGTAGCGCCTGCCACCCATCAGCCTCCTCGCCGCCTCCAGCATCAACCCCTGCACGCAGGCAACCTGCCGTACACGCCTGCAGATTCAGCAACCAGCAGCGTTCGCGCGCGCACAGGTGCACGCGCTCACACGCACGTAGGAACACCTCTTTCTCGCTCGCACCCACAAGCAACGCTGTCTCGCTCGCACCTACGAGCATCCCCGCCTCCCTCGCATCGAGGACTCCGTCCAGAGGGAAGAAGTCGCAGCCCGTCACCGGAATGGGGACTGTTCCAGTTTAGGGAACCAACATTGCCAGACCCTGTACACTATTTTTATCTCATATATTACATCTGTGTACATGTATTATAATCCTAAATCTAAGTACTCATGACACATATTGTAACACACCACAACACACACGTAATTCTAAGTCCGTAGGTATATGATTATATATTAAGACGCGCCTGCGCCAACGACACGCGCAGCTAGA